>NC_143556.1:72596500-72905000 GCF_054136105.1 Typopeltis vanoorti | reverse complement strand
AAGTTGGCGACGACCAAAAATGTATCGAATTGAACACTTCAAAGACCTCATTAAAACCGCTCGTAAGGACTCAAACTTCCTTGAAACGATCGTTACTGGTCACTAAACGTGGTGTTTTGAGTATGAGCCCCGAAACAAAGTGCTGAGTATTGACCACCAGAAAAGGGGCATCCGAAAAAAAGTCGCTTGGGGAAGTCAGAAGTAAAGACAATGCTGATTTGTTTCTACGATTCCAAGGGCATTATCCACAAAGAATTCGTGCCGCCTGGCCAAACGGTTTTGAAGCGAGTGATAGCGAAAAGTCGTCCCGTACAGCATGAATATTGTGACGACCGACCGTTTATCAAAAGACACTGTCATTCTTGGCACTATAACTCGGCTTCTAATGAAACAAATGTCACAAACAGTTGCACAACACTAATGAAGGTTGACGCATTCGATAACAAAACGATACAACAGGTGGCGCCACTAGTTTCTCCTATTTTCGAAAAGTTCGGTTTCTTTTTGGACAGTAGGGTGCATAGCAGCAAGGTAAGCAAAATCCTAAGGAAGAGATAATTGTTGCTAAGGTTAGTAGTAGGGCGAAGAAGAATTATTGTTACTAAGGAGAGTATCAAGGTGAACAAAGTAGAAGATGTAGCAGAAATATTTAATGACAGTGTTGTTAGCTTATTTCATTGTAGTGGAAATATGTTGGGCATAATGATGGAAGAAGATATAGCACGAAAGTAGAATAATATGAAGTGTACTATATTCAAACTTGTCAATACAAAGATAGGAGATTACATGAGGTGGCCCGCACACCTTTTAAAAGAATGCTCTGAGGAGTTAACTTTACTTTTGATTTGGTTTTGTAATGAAAGTCTATCAGCTGGAAAGATCCTGGAGAATAGAAAGAGGGTAAGTTAGCACATTGAGTATGAAGGTAACTGAAAAGAACAATTTATTTGTGTTGTAGACTAGTAGTAGACCAGTCATTTCTGACCAGATCAAGATCAAGATAAGATAAGGATTTGTGACGTGATTGGATGTTGAGATGACGACGTCATTGTGGGCGTGATGTCATGAGATTGGAATGTTGGGAATTTCCCTGGGGGCATATGTGTCAGTGACGTGAGTTGTGTTTTAGTTCGCGTATGGAATTATGGGTGATGGTAGAGATAAGGATTCGTGTTGTGATTGTAGGTGCACTTCTGACTAGATCAAGATCAAGATAACATAAGCTATCGTGACGAGAATGTTTGTTGTTATGAGATGTAGATAAGTGACGTCATTTGTTAGTTGTAAATAAGTGACGTTGTTTTGAATGGAAAGGGAGATATATTAGTGTATAAGCAATCGTGTCGTGATTAGTGGGACAATTCTGACCAGATCAAGATCAAGATAAGGAATCGTGACGTGAATGTTTGTTATTATAGAGTTTGGAATTTCGCTGGGGCCCTCGTCTGTCAGGGACATCACGTGGTCTGTTTGGTTCGCTTAATGCATTGTGGGTGTTATTTAGAGAGAAGAATCGTGACGGTATGTGTTTGGAAATTTCTGTGGAACATATGTCTCTCTGGGATATCACATGGTGTTTTGGTTTGGCTATGAAATTGTGGGCGATGTTTTTGAGATAAGATATCTTGGAATTTTCCCAGGGTGACACACATCCGTCATTGTCATCATGTTTTGTCTTTGGTTGTTTATTGAATGCTGTACTAATTTTCCAATACTTTGGGGCATTTCTTTCCTACTAAAGGGTGGGAATTCTTAGAGTAGAGTAGAGTCGTGATGGCGAACGTGTTTTGGATTTTCTGAATAATTTAATTATATGCTAATGTCACTCAAACATACAGTTTTTTGTTCTTCTAGAGATGGCTATACTAATTTTCCAATACATTTTGGGGAGGGTGGTAATTCTTAGAGTAGAGTCGTGATGGCGGCAGTGTTTCCAGCTTTTCTGAATAATTTAATTATATGCTGATGTCCCTCAAACATACTTTTTTTTGCTCCGAAGTTATCGCTAACAGTTGGAGGTGTCATCACTAAAAGATTATTGGCAAATGACAACCTCTTTTTCAAATTTACGTTTTCTTGTTTACAAATGTTTGGGTATTGGTGTTTTTTTAGTCTATCGTGAAGAGAAAAACTAAATGGCATTTTGAAAAAATAAATTCAAAATAAACGAGACCGAAAGGGTTACAATAACTTTTTTGTATGTAGTCTAGAAATTCTAATGATAATTTAAATTTACTTACAGACTTTCCAGAATGATTCTTCTTAATGCAAAGAGATATTCCAAAATAATTGAAATTTTATCCACACCACATCACAAAAATACAATCTTGAAAGAACGAAATTTCTGTAATAACCTGAAAAACTATTTGACTTTTGTTCCTTAGATTTTCTGTCCATTTGGTACACCGTTAATTCCTTAGAATTGTGTCATACTATGTTTTTATTCCCAATGTGGTGGAGTGTAACCTCAAACTGTCTTATGCTGACTAATATATCCGCCAGCAATCGGTAATTGTATCTACTTGTGAACTTTTCTGACTGGGAGGGATTGGAATTCTCCTGGTCTTACTTGAGGGTTTGATAATACTGTACTTCCCACACGACATTCTAAGCATCATCTTTTTCATGACTCATATACTCCCTTTGATGTTTTGCGTGGTATTATCAGTTCGGGGAAGTACGACTGTTTTTCTAGTGTAAAATTCTTATGACACATATCCTAAAATTATTCATTCCTGATTAAGGATTTTATACAGTCATTGTTTTCAAGTAGATGGCTTGTTTGTTTGATTATATTTTGTGTAGCTAGGCAACTGTAATTTATTTCAAATGAATATTAGCTCTGTCATCTCTCTTATCCGGTCCCCAATTTTGTTGTATGTAGGTGAGTAATCGTGTGTTTAGGTTGGAACTCTTCGTTCCCGTGGGAAATTATTGCTGTAGTAAATTAATGCTTACATTTATATTTTTTAAGCAAATATTGACTATCAATTTTACCTGCCATTCCTTGTGCTCTTAATCTATTTCTGTAACTGAAATTTATTTATTTTATTTTATTTTTCTTTAGTATTAGTAATTTTAAGTAATGGATATGCGACAAACAAGGTTTTGCACTTGCCATAGAGTTTTCTTTTAGAAATTTCTTTTGGCAGCACAACAAATAAATAATTATTTCAAATGACTATTAGCTCTGTAATATATACTTTGTTAATTTTATGTTACCTTTTATTTGACTGTAATATTGTTAACAAATTGAATTTACTGAATCTAACATACAGAAATTAAATAAAGTGAAAAAGACAGTATTTTTTTCTTTCTTATTCTTCTGCTTTAACATTTGCGCTGATGTTCATAGTGCCACTGGCTCTTACGTGTAATTCATGTGATTTTAATCCATGTGACATTTCAAAACAAGTTGAACTATAGTTTTTAAATAGTTCAATTATGTAAACCTCATATCTGTTAATTCCTATTAATTGTTGTCCTCTCAGCCTGACATTTATTTCACAGTAGGGATATATATATATATATATTGCACAGTATATATATATATATATATATATATATATATATATATATATATATATATATATATATATATATATATATATATATATATATATATATATATATATATATATATGATATATATATAAATTCATGTGATACATGAATTACACGTAAACGCCAGTGGCAAATCATACAGTATGAACATCAGAGCAAATGTTAAAGCAGAAGAATAAGAAAAAAAATACTGCCTTTTTCACTTTATTTAATGTCTGGATATTAGATTCAGTAAATTCAATTTGTTAATAATATTACAGTCAAATAAAAGGTAACATAAAATTAACAAAGTATATATTACAGAGCTAATATTCATTTGAAATAATAAGAAATAAATATTTATTTGTTGTGCTGGCAAAAGAAATTTCTAAAAGAAAACGCTATGGCGAGTTCAAAACCTTGTTTGTCGTATATCCATTACTTAAAATTACTAATGCTAAAGAAGAAGAAAAAATAAAATAAATAAATTTCATTTACAGAAATAGGTTAAGAGCACAAGGAATCGCAGGTAAAATTAATAGTCAATATTGGTTTAAAAAAAGAAATGTAAGCATTAATTTACTACAGCAATAATTTCCCACGGGAACAAAGAGTTCCAACCTAAGCACACGATTACTCACCTACATACAACAAAATTGGGGACCGGATAAGAGAGATTAGCTAATATTCATTTGAAATAAATTCCAGTTTTCTAGCTACACAAAATGTAATCAAACAAACAAGCCATCTACTTGAAAACAATAATTGTATAGAATCCTTAATCAGGTATGAATAATTTTGCAATATGTGTCATAAGAATTTTACACTAGAAAAACAGTCGTACTTCCCCCGAACTGATAATACCACGCAAAATATCAAAGGGAGTATATGAGTCATGAAAAAGATGATGCTTGGAATGTCGTGTGGGAAGTACAGTATTATCAAACCCTCAAGTAAAACCAGGAGAATTCCAATCCCTCCCAGTCAGAAAAGTTCACAAGTAGATACAACAATTACCGATTGCTGGCGGATATATTAGTCAGCATAAGACAGTTTGAGGTTACACTCCACCACCTTGGGAATAAAAACATAGTATGACCCAATGCTAAGGAATTAACGGTGTACCAAATGGACAGAAAATCTAAGGAACAAAAGTCAAATTGTTTTTCAGGTTATTACAGAAATTTCGTTCTTTCAAGATTGTGTTTTTGTGTGTTGTGGTGTGGATAACAATTGAGCTATTTTGGAAGATTTATTTGCATTACGAAGAATCATTCTGGAAAGTCTGTAAGTAAATTTAAAGTATCATTAGAATTTCTAGACTACATACAAAAAAGTTATTGTAACCCTTTCGGTCTCGTTTATTTTTAATTTATTTTTTTTAAATGCCATTTAGTTTTTCTCTTCACGATAAACTAAAAAAAACAGCAATACCCAAATATTTGTAAACAAGATAACATAAATTTGAAAAAGCGGTTGTCATTTGCCAATAATATTTTAGTGATGTCACCTCCAACTGTTAGCGATAACTTCAGAGCAAAAAAAAAAGTTTGTTTGAGGGACACCAGCATATAATTAAATTATTCAGAAAAGCCTAAACACAGCCGCCATCTGGAATCTACCCTAAGAATTCCCACCATTTAACATGGAAGAAATACCCCAAAATGTATTGGAAAATTAGTACAGCCATCTATAGAAAAAAAAAGTGTATGTTTTAGTGACATCAGCATATAATTAAATTATTCAGAAAAGATAGAAACACTGCCGCCATCACAAGTATCCTCTAAGAATTCCCACCCTTTAACAGGAAAGAAATACCCCAAAATGTATTGGAAAATTAGTACAGCCATCTATCGAAGAAAAAAACTGTATGTTTGAGTGACATTAGCATATAATTAAATTATTCAGAAAATCCAAAACACGTTCGCCATCACGACTCTACTCTACTCTAAGAATTCCCACCCTTTAGTAGGAAAGAAATGCCCCAAAATGTATTGGAAAATTAGTACAGCATTCAATAAACAACCAAAGACAAAACATGATGACAATGACGGATGTGTGTCACCCTGGGAAAATTCCAAGATATCTTATCTCAAAAACATCGCCCACAATTTCATAGCCAAACCAAAACACCATGTGATATCCCAGAGAGACATATGTTCCACAGAAATTTCCAAACACATACCGTCACGATTCTTCTCTCTAAATAACACCCACAATGCAATAAGCGAATAAAACACACCACGTGATGTCCCTGACAGAAGAGGGCCCCAGCGAAATTACAAACTCTATAACAACAAAAATTCCCACCACGATTCCTTATCTTATCTTGATCTTGATCTGGTCAGAATTGTCCCACCAATCACGACACGATTGCTTATACACTAATATATCACCCTTTCCATTCAAAACAACAATGTCACTTATTTACAACTAACAAATGACTCCACTTATTTACAAATAACAAATGACATCACTTATCTTCATCTGATAACAACAAACATTCACGTCATGATTCCTTATCTTATTATTATTATTATTATTGTTCGTGACACTTCCAAGGAGTCAGAAGACTCATCGCGGGAGGACACCTACAACTGTCTCAACCACTACACCGAACCTCTGCTACGAATCATCTCCATGAATGCCATCTACCGCCCACCTCCACCACTACCACAAGTAGTATTTTTTGTCTGTAAATTGCGTGTGTTCTGAAGGGCCGATTTGTCTGTATACGGGATGAAAAACCCGAGTTTCTGTTAGAAAAAACCCTGCTACCTCCATATGAGATCGGCTAACTCACCTTCGATTGAAATCATCCAGATAAAGATTCCTCCCGTCACGGCGAGAATCGAACTTAGGCCTGTTCCAATCGAAGGGCACAATGTACCATTGTTCTTCCAATTGCGCTACGGAGGCGCTTCTTGATCTCGATCTGGTCAAACGTTTCCCACCAATCACGACATAATTCCTTATCCATTAATATATCTTCCTTTCCATTCAAAACAATACGTCACTTATATACAACTGATAAATGACGTCACTTATTTACGACTAATAAATGACGTCACTTATCTACATCTCATAATAACAAAAATTCACGTCACGATTCCTTATGTTATCTTGATCTTGATCTGCTCAGAAGTGCACCACTAATCACAACACGAATCCTTATCTCTACCATCACCCATAATTCCATACGCGATCTAAAAGACAAGAACTCACATCACTGACACATATGCCCCCAGGGAAATTCCAAACATTCCAGTCTCATGACGTCGTGCCCACAATGACGTTATCATCTCAACAGCTGATCACGTCACGATTCCTTATCTTATCTTGATCTTGATCTTGTTAGAAGTGACCGGTCTACTACTTAGACTTTTGAAATTACTCTATAATTATTCTTAATAGTGTAGTTCGATTTTATTCTAAATGTCATTTATGCTGCATTGTTTTTATTTCTTGTAGTATCTCCTTGAAAGAGTAATCGTCAGCAGACCTGAAGACCCACTGCAGTTCATTTATGAATTATTGAAGAGCGGGTATCACGGTGGTATGCTTATTTTTCAAGCCGTCGAATTTCACTCGGAAGCTTTTAAGATTAATAATAATAATAATGAGATAGCTCCATGGAGTCAGGAACTCATCGAAGGAGGCCACATACTTTCTGCACCAGCTACCATATCTGTTCTTGAATTCACACTAATTGCACACACCACACCAAATGGCAATCGATTCCGATCATGCACCACTTTTACTTATTCCTCTTCACTCAATTGGGAGTATAAGACCTCAATTTAGGATTACTTTCTGGTCACATTTTTTTGTTGTCCTAATTTCCAAAGCGGGGTACATTTTTACGAGGATGGGTTGCCAGCCCTTCACTCAACTCTCACTTATTTACCCGAGTTTTGAACCATGTGACATAGTCACATCATGATTGGCTTACGCGTCACTAAAGAAGAGTAAATCTATCTCACACTCTCTTCCGGACGGCATTCATTCTTAACTTCCAAGGATGTCCTCGTGTCCTTTCTCCACCCTACATATAATAAAAAATTCCATCTACTGAAATCCTGCCTTACCTCTTCAGAAGTTTGTAAGTCTCAATCATATCACCCCTCTTTCTCCTGTTGACTAGTGTCTACAGTCTTCAAACTCTCACTCGGTCTTCAAGATTAGTATTCCAGAATCCTAATATCATTTTTAACACTCTTCTTTGTACACTCTCCAATATATCAGAATCACACCGGAAACCAGGAGACCAGACATGCACACAATAGTCCAAGTGAGGTCTTATCAAGGCTTTATAAAGAGGCAAAACGACTTCCTTTTCTTTACATTTGAAAGTTCGTTTCAACATTGTAATTATCTTTTGAGTTGAATTTGTAATCTTTGCTATATTGCCCTTGAACATCAACTTCTTCAACTGCTAAATCTCCAAGATCCCTAGCCTGATCCGTTTCTTCTAGAATAATCCTACCAATACGACATTGGATATCTAATCACACCAAATTGCATAACTTTACATTTACTAAAATTGAACTGACAGCAATTTTCAAATGCCCACAATTCCAGTCTATTCAAATCATTCTGCAAGTACTGCATATCATCAGCATTATTGATTACCCTATCTATCTTTGCATCATCAGCAAATAGCTGTTTTTCCCAATGTCAATAATGTACAGATTGAATAGCAATGAACCGAGGACTGATCCTTGTCGCACATCACTGATTACCCTCGGTCAGCCACTGGTTACCTGTCAGTCAGCCATCCTCTTATATATTTGATTCTTATTTAATTTAATGTTAAAGCAATCCGTAATCCTGAAACTATTAAACCATAAAGCTTTCTATTATTTTTTAATACAGAAGGATTAGTATATAATAAAATTGTTACTATGTTTGTTGAAGTCCATTTTCATACTGTAATTTTGTTTTCTAATAAGAAAACAGAACCTGTAATGAAAATATTGAGTCGCTGCTCTAGTGTATCTTTTTTTAAGTAGGACATGAGACGAATAAAAAAAAAGCGCTTTTCAGATATCTACAGCAGTTTTCGACAAAAAACAAACTAACTGTAATTTGCATGAACTTATGAGAAAATGTGTGGTTTTTAAGCAGTTCGTGGGAGAATTGATTAAACATATCCGGGACAAATGTTTTTAAACAAATTAATTAATTATCGTATGATGATCCAGCGGCCATCAGTCCCGAATGGATAGTACGGCACCATCTTATAAAACCAAGATGAAGTTACTGGTTATAATGTATATTTTTGTCTTCAGTTGCGTGTGTTCTCCTGGCCGGTTTGCCTTGCACGTAAATCCATAAGTTACATTTTGGTTAGCTCCTTCCGGTAACGATACTCCTCCAATAATGATCTTTCTCGTTTTTCAGTTCATCTCTGTGGGTCTCTTTGAGAATGTCCTATCGTATTAACTTGTATACCGCGACATTTTGAAATAATTTTCAAAATTCGGTAGCACGGTTACCAGGACATCGCGATATTTGCCATTAGTTTGGAAAGATCTGGAATCCTGTTACGCTGTAATTTGGAATTTTAACTGAAGTAATTACTACTGATGGGTACAGCGTATTGTTTGCTATTGCATATGCTCTTTTGGCCAGGTTTTCCCGTTTTGTGGGATGAATCCTATCTATGATCTGAAGAATCATTATACCCTCTTCTCATCTGAAGGTTAGCTGACCAGTCTCATAAGGAGATGAAGAGTTTTACTAATCTTCTTGGCTTCCCGTGTTAGGCAATTGTTTGCCTGTAACGTTTTCAAGGGTTTAAAAAGTCTTCTACCCATCTCCTGGAGTGTCTTCCTCTTGATCGGTGTGACTTCGGTTTATATTTCCATGCAATATTTGGCCATCTGTCCTCATTCATTCTTTCTATGTGGTTTATCCAGTTCTTTCTATAGTTTGTGATGTCTTCTGTTATGTTAATTATGGATAACTGCTTCCTTATTTCTTCATTTCTTATCTTGTCTATTCTTTTATAGCCTACGAGTGGTCTTAGGAACTTCATTTCTTCAGCTTCCACTTGTCTTTTATCTCGTTCTTTCCAAGTCTATGTTTCACTGCCATATTTCAAAATAGGTTTGGCTATTATTTTATATAGTTTTATTTGGATTGTTCTAGACATCTGTTTACTGAAGTGTCTATTCAAAGTTCCAATGACTGCTAGGAATTTTTGCTTTTTATATGTAATGTCAGTTTCTATATTGGGGCTTATGTAATTTCCTAGATACTTTAATTTGTTCACTTGTTCTATTACTTTTTTTGTGGATGACTAGTTTGCATCTTTTAGTTTCTTTACCTTGAAATGCTGGTGATTTCGTTTTATTTATTGAGATCTTCATGTCATACTGTTCTATTGTTTTGTTCAATACGTGTAGATTTTTCTCTAATTGGTCTTAATTTTCAGTAAACATACAAAATTAGCATACAAAAGGCTGGTTAATTCTTTATTTCCTATGATTTTGTTTTTTCTCCATTTTCTTGAAATTTTTTCCATCTATATATATATATTGTTATTAGGATTGACTCGGGATGTATACATTTAGAAAATTAATATTTAACTGACTAGAACTCGAGAAAGTATAACAAAAAACTTTAATAAATCACGACAAGTTTCATTGGTGTCCCGACTTCTTCAGGTGAGTAAGAAATACCACAAAACTTATAAAACTAACAAGGTAAAAAAAAACATGTTAAATATTAATTTTATAATATTTAACATGGACTTTCCAGCTTAATAAAAAGAAGAAGAATAGTAACAGTCATATTTGAATAGGTGACCGCGTGCTATTGTTAGCATAAGTTGAATGTGAGTGACAGCTAATTTTAGAGCGCCAGTACTGGATTACTGCGCTATGGGAATCAGGCAAATTGTAGCTCAGATTACTGTTCATGTGTGAAGGGTCCAGAACTATTTCTTTGGATTCTATAATTCGTCTTTCAAATTCATCCTTACATATATATAAATTGGTTGTGCGATCCCAATCAACTTGGTGTTGACGTTCTTCGAGGTTAGAGTTGGCGGAGAAAAGAACATGATATTATAAGCACTAAACGTGCTTATAATATCCACCGCAAGGCTAAGCTTGATTTATTAAATGAAGGAATCGCAGATACCAAGTCCACGTTCGCTTCTTTTTTCTTTAGAAAATAACTTAAGTTCATTTTTAGATAACAGGTCCTGGATTTATATTAAAAACATGAGCTCTCTCCGTGCTTCTAGATTGCAACACTCCAACAAATTAATTCTTATCAGAACATTCAACCAACTTAAACAGGAGCAAACTTGCCAACCCCATATCAATTCACAAAATTTTAAAAATGTTGTGATTAATAAATCCTCACACACACTTTCTCCTGCAAAACTTAGTGTGCTCTCAAAAGGTCTTAACTTCGTTCCTTCTCCGACCTCCATTCCTAAAGAACTCTTTCTTACAAAAGTTGAAAAGGCGGCTGCGCAGTTAACAAACAAACTGCGAATTTACTTAGGATCGATGCCATCTTCACTATAAACAACAGTTGTCGTCCTACAGATAATCTATCTCCGACAGAAAGAAAAGCAATCCGCCTGCTTCGTAGCAACAATGATATTATTATCTTACCTGCTGATAAAGGGAACGCAACTGTAATCTTAGACAAATCTGACTATCGTTCAAAGATTAACAACTTATTAAGTTCTGATACCTATTCTATTCTAGAAAGTGATCCCACAAGAGAACTTCATAACCGTACAAACAGTCTTCTGAAATCTACATCTGAACTTCCCAGACACACAAGACTATCTCTCCGGCCTCTCTACCCTCCTCATTCGTCGTTTGTACGGCCTGCCTAAGATCCACAAGGCTGACACTCCTTTAAGACCTATTGTGGAAGGTATTGACTCACCTACTTACAATCTGTCTAAATATCTTGCAGCTTCTTTAAAACATCTAGTTGGCAATTCCTCCTCCGTCATCAAAAACTCTGCAGATTTCATCTCAAAAATACATACATACATTCATACATACATACATACATACATCTTCAAGGCCCACCTTTCCTAATTGGGTTGTGCGGGCAACAGCTGCAAGAGGAACTTCCAATGGTCACGATCCTCTGCCACCAAGCTCAGGTGTTCTGGTGGGATTCCCAAACGTGTCCACCCAAGGTTTTGGATATAATCTATCCAGCGAGTCCTTGGCCTTCCACGTGGCCTCCCACTCTCTGGCTTGGCAAAGAGGGCCTGCTGAGGGAGCCTCTCTTGTGCCATTCTGACTGTGTTCTCGCAACACGGAGAAGCAGCAGTTGAGTATTGAGGGTTTCCCGAATTGCAGAGCTTCTGACTGCAATTCGGTCAGCCCCGCAACCTCTCGAAAGAACCTCATTTCAGCCGCTTGGATTCGTGTCCGCATTTTTTCGGTCATTACCCAACTCTCATGACCATAGGTGAGGATGGGGACATAGACTGTATTGAAGACAGCCAGGTTTACCTTCTGGCTTAACTCCCGCTTCAATACTACTGAACGGCCAAACTTCTGCAATATTGAGCTTGCTAAGCCAGTTCGAGTATCTAGCTCTACGTCCCACTTTCATCATTCGTGAATATGGTATTTAAGCTTCTCCAACTGCCTCATTGGGACTCCACGTACATGTAGAGTGCACTGGGATAGTTGTCTTGAGACCACAAATGTTTCAGTTTTGGCCACACTGATCTTCATTCCGGCGTCTGCACAAACAGCTACAAACCTATCCAAGGTCCGCTGGAGGTCATCTGTGGAAGAGCTAAGCAGAACTAGATCATCTGCAAAAAGCAGACGTCCAATGCTACATCTTCCAATTCTGACACCCTCACTGCCTTGGTTGTGCCTATCAATCCAGTCCATAAATATTATGAAAAGGAGGGGTAACAGAACACACCCTTGGCGGAGGCCAACGGAGACTGTGAAAGGTTCAGACTTTGTGCTGTTTACCCTGACACAAAACTCCGGGCATTCATAGAGGGACTTGATGGCAGCTAATAGTTTGCCATCCACTCCATACTCCTGTACAACTTGCCAAAGCTTATTCCTAGGAACCCGGTCATATGCCTTCTCCAAGTCCACAAAAACATGTAGACATTTTTGGCATATTCACAAGATTTCCCAAAGACTTGCCTTAAAATGAAGATTCCTGGAACTTTGACTCAACTATGCTCCTGCACCGTCTTCCCAAGCACCTAGCATACACTTTTGCAGGCAGGCTGAGCTGAGAGATGCCTCTATAGTTACTGCAATCCTTCTGGTCTCCCTTCTTGAAGACTGGTATTATTATGCCTGTCTGCCATTGCTTTGGTGCTCGCCCAGATATCCAAGCATCCTGACACACTCGAGTCATCCAGAGAACACCATCTCGATTTAAGGCTTTTAGCATTTCGGGCCGATTTTCATCATCGCCAGCAGCCTTTCCCGATTTTAGCGATTTTATTGCTAAATGGACCTTTTCTGCTGTGAGCCTAGTCATTGCCCCGCTCTGCATCTCTTTGATGTCCACAACTGCTGGGCCACCCGGGTTAAGAAGGCTCAAAGTATTCCCTCCATCTGTGGAGGATATCCTCGGTTGTTAAAAGTGCACCATGAGTGGCTTTAGTTGCCTTGCTGTACACGATTTCCTCCCTCGAAGGTGGCGGATGGTCTGCCAGAATACTTTGTTCGCATTTGCATAGGATAAGTCTAATCTTTCTTTAAAGGATTCCCAAGCCTTCTGCTTTGCTATCTTTACTGCCTCAGCAGCAGCTTTTTGTGCCTCAGCATACCTCAAACGCATCTCAGGTGACCTGATCATAAGCCATATTAGGTAGGACTCCTTTTATGCCTGGACAGTTTTTTGGACTTCTTGGTTCCTCCAAGGTGACCTTTTCTCACTGCCTGTTGCAACGCAGAGCGGCTTTCTGCCACAGCATGAGAGTGCAGTGACAGCTGTTTTGAACAGCTTCCACTCCTCCTCAACATCTGCAGTATGCTTGGGAATCTCTTTGAACCTGGAGGAAATGTCATCTGCAAAATTCTTCCTCACAGCCACATTTTCCAATGCCTCCCATTCCACGCGGTATAGCTGCTTAGGCCTATCAGCGTTGATGGTAGCATCTGGTTTCTGAAGACGTAGAGTGCACACAACAAGGTGGTGGTTAGTTGACAGTTCTGCCCCTCTGCTCACACGGACGTTCAACACTGAGGAAAATAGGTCTGCTGAGACTATAAAGAAGTCAATCAGAGACCTTTTGTATTGTATCCCTATACCAGGTATACTTATGGACTTCTCGGTGGTGGAAGAAGGTATTCATTATTGACAAGCTGTTAGTACAGCAGAAGTTCGAGAATTTCAACCCATTCGCGTAAAGGTCAGGGGCGCCGTTCCTCCCAACCACACCCCTCCATGTCTGGTTATCTGTTCCAACATGTGCATTGAAGTCACCCGTTAGCAGAACTGATTCCATGTCTGTCAAAAGCAGCATCCACTTGCTCTAGGAAGGCAGAGTATTCTAACTCCAGATTAGGTGCAAATCATTGTTTTGTTCTGAAGCCTTAGCACACATACCCTTCCCCCCCAATGGGATTCACTCAGCAACACAATCTGACAGTTGGGGGCTTGTGAGTATCTCCAAACACGCCTGAGCAGACATTGTCGGGCTCACACCAGAGTAGTAGAACTTCCACCCCTTATCCAGGTCGACAGTTCCAGAGCCTCTCCTCTTGGTCAAAGAAAACCCGACTAAGTCTAGCCGGTAGCGCTTGGCTTTCTTGACCAGTTCCAACTCCTTCCCTGTCAGAGAGATGTTCCAGTTGCCTGAAGACGTAGTTTGGTGCCATTTCTGTCCTTTTGCAGAACCATTTCTTTGCGCTGTCCTTAACCACCTCCCCAAACGGGTAGCGGGCTCATCTCAAAAATAAAAAATTTAAATCTCAGAGATGAGAGAATGGTGAGTTTTGACATCGTGTCTCTTTTTACGAATGTACCTACAGATGAAGTTCTGATTCTTCTTAAGGAAAAGGTTTCTAAATCCCCAGTCTTTGCTAACATTTTTTACAAGATTTTGAAGAGAGAGCTATTTCTATAGCTACTTTAAAACCTAAACTGTGGTTACGTTACATTGATGACGTCTTCCTTATCTGGGAACTCGGTTTAGAGGAACTACAAAACTTCCTAAACCATTTAAATAATCAACATCAGAACATTAAATTCACATCAGAACTAAAGATTAACGGCGTTCTCCCCTTCTTGGATCTAAAGATCAGTAGATTACCTGACTGTCTTAAATTTTCAATTTTTCGAAAAACCACCCACCCTAATAGATATTTTCATGGCTCTTCTCATCACTTCCCTCCTCAAAAACTTGGCATCATCTCCACTCTTGCCCATCGTGCAAGATGTCTTACTTCTACAGAAGAAGACCTTCAAACAGAACTCAACTTCTTGAAAAACACCTTCTTAAATAATGGATATCATCTCGTAACATCACTAAACGTTTGAGACCACGCCAACAGCCTCGACGAGAAGATGAATCCAACCCTATCAGTCACATACAGTTACCATTTATTAGCTCTCTTACCCCAAAACTACTAGGATTATGAAGAAATTCAACATAAAGACCGACTATACAACTCTTCCAAAACTTCGTTCTTTTCTGAGTCGACCAAAACCAAAACACAACCAACTGCATTTCCCTGGTGTTTATAAAGTTATGTGCGACTGTGGTCGACCTTATTTTGGCCAGACAGATAAATCTATTTCGCTAGTCTTGAGGAACGTAGACGTGACATCTACAGTAGAACACGAGCGAGCGCCCTTTCCAGTCATGTTCTTTTCTCCGCCACTCTAACCTTGAAGAACGTCAACACCAAGTTGATTGGGATCGCACAACCAATTTATATATATGCAAGGATGAATTTGAAAGACAAATTATAGAATCCAAAGAAATAGTTCTGGACCCTTCACACATGAATAATAATCAGCTACAATTTGCCTGATTCCTATAGAGCAGTAATCCAGTACTGCGCTCTAAAATTATCTGTCACACACATTCAGCTCATGCTAACAATAGCACGCGGTCACCTGTTCAAATATGATAAATATGACTATTACTATTCTTCTTCTTTTTATTAAGCTGGAAAGTCGATTTTTTTTTTTTTTTACCTTGTTAGTTTTATAAGTTTTGTGTTATTTCTTACTCACCTGAAGAAGTCGGGACACCAATGAAACTAGTCGTGATTTATTAAAGTTTTTTGTTATACTTTCTTGGGTTCTAGTCAGTAAAATATTAATTTTATAAATAAATATATATATTTATATATTGAAGCGTATTGGTGATAATCCACTTTCCTGAATGAGACCTGTATTGGTTCCATTATATTTGCTATTGCTTTGGTGGTTTGAGGTGCAGCTTTCAGTTCATACAGTATATTGATTACTTTTTTCCTGTTGATTTGATCATATGCTTTCTGATAATCTAAGGAAGGCCATATATGTTGGCAGATTAAATTCTATTCTTTTTTATATAATTTGTTTGAGTGTAAATGAGGGATCTGTGCAGGATCTTCCTTTACTAAAGCCGCATTGTTTTTCTCCAATAATTTCCTCTGCCCGTGCTATTAATTTACTTTTAATTATATCTAGATATATATTTTATATATATTTTATAGCATGTATTTAATAAGGATATTCCTGTGTAGTTTCCGCAATCTTTTCTGTTTCCTTTTTTGAATATGTTTATGACTATTGCTGTCTTCCATTCTTGTGGGATGTTTGCGTTTTCCCATATTCTGTTCAGAAATCTAATTAATCGTAATTGAAATTTTTGTATTCTTGTATTGTTTCTATTTCTCTAGTTTGGGATCTTAATAGTGCTGATTAATAAATGGTGGTCTGAGTCAATATTGCATCCTCTGTATACTCTGCAGTTTCTTACCAATTTCTTTAGTTTTTCACCCACTATTATATAGTCAATGATGCTTTCGTATCCTCTGGCTTTCCATATATATTTATGTATATCTGTATGCTTAAAGAAGCTGTTGGTGATTTTCAAACTATTATAGGCAGGATCAAATTCCCTGAGTTCTCTTCCATTGTTATTTATGGTGTTTTCTCCTTGATTACCTATTAAATGTTTAAATGGATTTGATCCAATTCTAGGATTGAAAAGGTCTTAAATGATTAAGTAATCTTGTTTATTTGTGTTCTGAATTATGTTTTGGAAGTTTTTATAGAAATCTTCTGTTTCAGATTTTTTTCCCTTCTTCAGGTGCATATATTCCTATGATTGTAATTAATTTCTTATTTAATTTAAGTCTAGCCGTTATTATTCTTTCAGAGATTTTACTCTTACAAGCTAATTTGTTTTCTTTCCTCGTTAAAAACAGTTAATAGGCATAAGTGTTACCAAGAAGTAAGTGTATAAATAACTTTAAAAACTGCTTTAATATATATTAAATACAGCTATATATTAATATATTAATACAGGTCTAATCATATCCTTCATGGTCCTTTCAGCTTGGAGAAGGGAAGTCGCTATAGACAAGAAACGAAGAACATAATTTGTTTATTCAAGAAACACAAAATATGAACTAGTAGAAAAGAAAGAAAATACACAGTAACGGTAAAACAAAATAACCCCGTTTGTTGGAATAAGTTTAGTGTTTCTGAACTTTGTTTTTAAGGGATATGCAAATATTAGAAGATGTGCCCAGATGATTATCAGTAATTTTGAGGACACAGAAGAGAATTGAGATGTGCACGTCAGCTGAATCCATAAGATGCCAGTACGTTACGTTTATTAATGACATGTGCATTTTCAGGCTGCCGGGTTGTTTTTATTGGAAGAATTTCGAGTTTCTGGATAGAACTGGGACTTGAAACGAGGTTTTTTCTCCTTAGAATCGCGCATCGTTTTTGCCAGTTGTGTTACGGCAGCATCTGGGAAAAAACGAGAAAGAAGAGAGTTAGTGCGGCAAACTATTTACTTTGTCAGTTTATTATTATTATTCGATTTTTTTCTAAGTTCATTGTTCATTTTATTCTCTTTTATATTTTTTTATCATATATTGATATGTATATTTTAATACGTAAAGAAAACAGAAATCATTCAAAACACCTTTCAGCTCTGCAGGTCTTTGTTCTTGGTCCTCCCATATCAGATCGTAAATTGTTATGCTCGACGTTGTGTGTATCTCTTCACACCGTTCATCTCACATGCAATTCCTTAATGTCAACTTCTCAAACTGATCTCCAGAAGAAGATAAGAGGCTGCTCTACTGTGCGAGAGGTAACTCATTTATTTTTGTCATTTTAAATGTATAAACCAATGGTTCAAAAATCTTTAAGTACCAAAAGATACATTCTTAATGGTCCTTCAGATTTCTTTGTTACACCGTTTATTATTATTATTATTATTATTATTATTATTATTATTATTATTATTATTATTATTATTATTATTATTTGGGATTAATTTGAAATTTTATTGGTCAATTTATTTTCTTTAATTATAATGGAAGTCTAATAATAATAATAAAATTATGATATAAAGTATATTATCATGATCGATAAATTTTATAAATAATCCAAAAATATTACTTATGTATTAAGCTCGTTTTATACAAAAGCTTGTATGGATGGTCAATTCAATATCATTTTTGAGCCATTTCTTGATTGTTTATTAAACTTTCAAAGAATTGAAAAACCTAAAGCAAGACATTAGTATTCTATTTGGGAGATTAGTAAAACTGGCAATTATGCATTTGTATCAAATGGCATGTATCTGCAATTCCTGACTATAAAATTTTGACTTTTCTTTTTGCTTGTAAATATCGCCATTGCATTACCATAGAAAATGTTTATGAATGTTCAACTGATATTTTTCGTAACATTAAAAAAAAATTCCTCTCCACTTTTAGATTTGCGCTTTTATTATGTTTTCAATATATGCAGTTTCTTTTTCGAATCCGAAGTTGATCCGCAAAAATGTACGGGGATTAATGACACGGTATCTGTAATGCTTTATTTTCTCATTTTTATTTTTGATTAGATACGCTGCTTAACGCGCAGCAGTAGTACTTAAAGTCTCTAAAGCAGTTTTATCACTTTTAAAACAAACTTGATGCAAATGTTTTGATACTTTCCATATTCGATTTCGAAAATCCAAGAAAATACCATCGAGTAATTTTAGCTTGGAGCATTCACAACACTAAACTGGCGATATTAAGACTCACGCATAATAAGGCAACCCAGCAATACTAGATGGCGGCAGAAGTAGTGCTTCTAGCTTCTTCCTTTTGTGGTCTGACTGGAAAGTTTTGGGCAGCACAATGTTGTGAATTCACATGTTCAAAAATGTGGTTCAACATATGTGATAGACAAAGAAAACGACTTATCCATATCAATAATTAATAACAAGCTCGTGACACATTTTCTCGATTAAGGGTCTAGGAGTTTTAGCAATTCGCTGGTTTATATGCCATCATCATAATGGCATCTATCTAAAAATTACCTTCGAAAGTAGTTTGCTGTATTGCACCGTTGGTAATAAAGCTTCTCATTTCGGGATGTCTTGTTTCGTCGAATGATTTATGAGGGTCATTTCAAAAGTTTTACACGCTGTTGATAAACTGAAGTACAGTACAGTACAGTATGTTAAAAAAAAAGGTTATAATATGAAAGAGGATTACAATGGCGTGTAAACATACTTTAACAAAATTCATTTACAGACTCTTATTTGTAATCGTCGTTCCGTCTTATCACTGCTGTGCAGCGTTAGTTGTCTTGTATTCCTGTCACAATCCTTGTCAGTGGTAGTGAAACGTATCCCACGGAGTGCTCTTTCAACTTAGGAAACACATAGAAGTTTAGAGAATTCATAAATTTTCTAACCTTCTATCTGGGACGTATTCGGAGAATTCAGGGTCGTATGGGAACGAGGAAGTCATCTATACCTTTTAAGGGTACAGGCTGGCCAGCATTAGTAATGAAGAATTTATGGAGACAAAAACACATCTGTCTGAGTAATTACTTTTCTTATAATCAAGAAATAACACGACGTTTCGATCTCTATATGGAGGTTGTCGTCATCAGGAAAACTACAAGCTACATGGCACTAGCTACATGGCATAACATCACAAGCTACATGGCACTACACAAAAGTAAGTAGGATCATCTTACTTTTGTGTCTTCCGCATATTCATGTTTTCCTTATGATGACCTCCATACAGAGGTCGAAACGTCGAGTGTTATTTTCTTAATTATAAGTAAAGCAATTACTCCAATACTGTGTTTTTGTCTCCATAAATTCTTCACTATCATCATCATCATCAACAACAACAACCATGGGCCCAATGTCCATAGGTGTCTGATGCTATCTTGATATGGTCCTTCCATTGCATTCTATTTGTGCAAGATGACTCAGTTTGTGTATAGAGTTTCCACACCATTTGACAATGTCATCGCCCCATTCTCAGTTTGGTCTTCCTTTTTTGTTCTTTCCTTCAATCATCCCAAACAGCAGCATTTTTATTTTCCTCTCATCGTTCATTCGACATATATGACCAAAGAGATATAGCTTCCTTTTGATTATTTTCTGGATCAGGTTTTAGTTTGGTTGTATTCGCCTGTAGATTTCCACATTGTTCACTTTCTGTATCCAGATTATTCTCAAGATCTTTCTATAGCACTTCCTCTCAAATGCTAATATCCTCCGTTCAGATTCTCTCAGGAGTACCCAGACCTCACATCCATAGGGCATGCTGCTGAAGATACAGGTTTCTACAATGTGCAGTTTAGTTGGCATATTTATAGCTCGGCTCATCCATATTTTGTCCATGGCTTTCAGAATAGTTGTTGCTCTGGTTATTCTAATTTTTACCTTTTTTTTAGGGTCCACGTCATGCGTCATGTGGCATCCAAGATATGTGAAGTGTTCCACATTTTCCAGTTGAAATCTGTCTATCGTAACTCTGTTCAGTAACTCCTGTTGTCCGAATATCATTGTTTTAGTTTTTTCAAAGTTGACATTTAGTCCATATCTTTTTCCTTCTGTGTTTAGTGTTTGCAATGTCTGTTCCAGCCTTGCTGCTTCTTCTTCAATCAGGACGATGTCATCTGCAAAGCAAAGGTAGTTTATTCTCATCCCAGTTATTGAAATGCCTCCACTTCTTCTTTAATCTTATCTAGTATTCTTCCCAGATGTGTGATGAAGATGATTGGTGACATTGGGTCTCCTTGTCTTGTTCCTTGACTAGTGGCAAACCAATCTCCAGTCTCACCTGCTATTCTGATTTTTGCTTGTGCTTGGCTCTTTATATCTTTCAGCAGATGGATCAATTTCTTGTCCACACCATAGGATTTCAAGACAGCCCATGTTATATTTTGGTCAATATTATCGAATGCTTTTTTGGAAGTCCATGAAACAGCAGTATATCTTTTTTGTTCTTTCTTAGAGCTTTCTCTGCTATTAGTCTTAGTGCGAGTATTTGTTGCACTGTACTTCGATCTTTTCGAAATCCGGCATGCTCATCAGGAAGATGTGCCTCCATATGATCCTCCAGGTGTTCTGTTAGTATTTTCATCAGCACTTTGCCAAGATGCAATAGTTCTGTAATTCGTGCATTCTAAAACACTGTCTTTCTTATGAAGAACCGATTTTTTTCCACTCTTCGGGGCATACCCTGATCTCCATATTTCATTACGTAGCTTATGTATTTCTTTTACAACTGATTCTCCCCCATATTTTAGTATCTCGCCTATTATGTTGTCATCTCCAGAACTCTTCTTGTTCTTGAGATGTTTTAAGCCTTATTCACTTCTTCTTCCAAGATGTTCTTTTCAAAGATCTGTGCTGGTTGAGAGATTGCTTTTAGTTCTTTGATTGCTTCTGTTGCAGTATTATTTAGTTGATTTTTATATAGTTTGCTGCAATTTGTCCATCTGCGTATGATTTCTGTCTTGTCCATCAATGCTTTACCATCTTCATCTTTGACTTCTACTGATCTTGTTTGCCACTTCCTATTGACATTTCTTATAACTTTGTAGACCTCTCTAGTTTTGTGTTCTCCATAGTACTGTTGAATGTCTTTGCACAGGTCCTCCAACCATTTGGTTTTATCAGTTCTTGCTGCTTTCTGTACTTTGCATTTTTGATGGTATAACTCATCTGCTGCCTCTGAATTATCTCTTTTAAGTTTCAGTTCTCTTTTCTCTATTACCAATTTTAGGGTTTCCTGAGTTATCCATTTCTTGTTGATCTTTTCTCTTTCAGGAATTACTTCCTGTACTGCTTTTTTAGCACTGTAGTCAGTCGTTCTGCTCCTGTATTTATATTTTGTTTTTCACTCGGGGGGGGGGTCTTAAACTTAGTTTCCAATATGAATATTTTATGTTGTAATGGTTCCAACAATATGACTGTTCCAACTATGTTGGAATTTTGTTAAACTTATTCTTACGTCTTTAAATTCCGTTTTTCTTCATTAGTTGTTGATTGATGCTCATCTGAATATAAAGAAATGTATATTATACTGCGCCACCCTATATTCAGAATAGTCTAAATAATATAGAAGAATCAATCATCAACTATATTTATATTATCACTTTATTTTCAGGCCAAGGTTGTTAATAGCATTTAAGGCTTCTGCAAAGGTATGATTATTTTTATGAGCGGTGCAATGAAAGAAAATCAGGCAAAAACCAAGTTTTAACTCAATAAAAGAAAACATTTAATGTGGAATGGTACAACATAAACATACAAGTATAACAATCTGCTAAAAGTTATCCAATTAAAATTTACAAGAATTCATATTCAGATATTAGTAACTTCTAGGTTAGGTTTGTGGATTGAGACTAATGTTGACATTTCTTAATTCTAAAGCTTTAGTATTTCTTTTACCTCTATCCAATTGGATGAATCATACCATAAATATATTAGCTCAGTTTAAAGTATTCAGAATAATTACAATCCATTAACTATCAAACATTCATTTCTTGGTTCTTTATGCTCAGTCAATCAAGTTGAGATTGACTGAGCATAAAGTTCTTAAACGTTCATTAGTTCTTAAAAGTTTAAGCTTCCAAATGTTACAACTACTCTTATGACAGGCTACACTATATTCTTTCTCAGTCAGCTAACACTTAATAGAACAACATAACGCTTATTGTTTCGAAGGGAAAGTACTTCTGTACATCTAACATCCGCCCATTGATTGACATAACACCACAGCTAGGGTCAAAATATATCCGACGGAATTAGCTGATATTGCTTCACAAGTCATAGACAGGACAACTCTTACCGGGTTACGCTTTCTAAGCATCGAATTCGCATAGGCACATTTGAATTTCTTATTGACTTTTACTTCATGGTAACACAATTTAAAAGAAATCTCCCAGTATAATAACTGAATTATAGACACAGAAATACACAAGTCTTGTTGCACTTGGTTTAAGTTATTTACTGATTCCTTATTTTCTTCTATGTATTAACTTTAGTTCTGCACTATTCTTCCACTAAACATTAGTAAATTATTGTAGTATCAGAACTCCTATAGAGGTAATTCAAAATGCCTATTAATTCCTTGTCCTTTCCTAGACGATTCTTGGCACATATCAACTCCCCTTCTGCCACTCACTTCTGATCTCTATGCTGTTTCCAGAGCTTCTCTCCTTACGTTTTGTTTTCCAATCAACTACGCTCTGCATTTCACGCCAAAATCCGGTTTTAACCCGTTCATCTTATAACAACTGGCTTTTCTCTTTATACACAGTAGCTCACACTCTCAGCACGAGCTAACTAAAACAAATTCCGTTTCTCCATTAGTAGCCAATCAAATCCCATCAGTAGAATTCCATAAACTTACCTTTACTTATAGAAATAACAAATATATATATATATCACGGTTCACATAAGGTACATTTAAATTTATATACACACAGTTTCTTATAATAAATTTTACAGAATAAAGTAACTTTCAACTTTATTGGCTTAAAGGGTGAAGCAGATGCTTTTCATATTCTCTGCTGTCTGATGAGGAAAACTGTGAGAGGAAAAATATTAATGAGCCTGTTGCTCGTCCTGATTGGGCCTGAGGATTAATCATTGAGGTTGCAGTTTAAAATAGCTTTTGGTCTTTTGTACTTGGTGTAATCTTTTGCGTCGTAATTTGCTGCTAGTTCAATTAGATTATTAGGATGTACAGATGCTATTGAAAAGAACTTAGTTGCTATAGTCTGCATGAAGGTAGAAATATAGGGGACTTCTGTGTTCCGGTGAAGTTGCATAGTGCGTATGAACCATGGTGCGTTCAGTATTATTCTGAGACATTTATTCTTCACACGTTGTAGTTTGAGGATATTAGTATTAGCAGTATGACACCAAGCCAGCGAAGCAAAGATGAGTATAGGACGAATCATCAATTTATATATAAGTAGTTTGATTGCTCAATTTGCTGTTTCTCTTTATTAGAGGATAGAGCTGTGCAATGATTTTTGATGTCTTTAAACATTGAGACTTAATATGGGAACTGAAAGTCAATTTTCTATCCAACAATATGCCATGATATTTGTCTCAGACTGCCAAGGGATTTCTGTGTTAAACAGGAGAACGTGTCCAGTAGGAAGCATTGATCTTCTGGCGAACAGTATGGCTACACTTTTCTAAGGATTTATTTTGAGTCGCCATTTGGTGAAATATTGTTCAATTATCAGTAGATTTTCTTTCAATCAACTATCAAAATCCTGAACGTCAGACATCATCGCTTTAAAACTCACTACCTATTCACGTGCATATGCTTGCAAAGTAAATAAAATGAGTGTCACTTTTATATTGAGTCTTTTCATCCATAGTACTGTTCGATGTCTTTGCACTGGTCCTCCGACCATTTGGTTTTATCAGTTCTTGCTGCTTTCCGTACTTTGCATTTTTGATGGTATAACTCATCTGCTGCCTCTGAATTATCTCTTAAGTTTCAGTTCCCTTTTCTCTTTTACCAATTTTAGGGTTTCCTAAGTTATCCATTTCTTGTTAATCTTTTCTCTTTCAGGAATTACTTCCTATACTGCTTTTTTTAGCACTGTAGTCAGGCGTTCTGCTCTTGTATTTATATTTTGTTTTTCACTTGGGGGTCTTAAGCTTAGTTTCCAATATGAATACCTTATAATAAGATCAGATGCTTCTTGTGCCTCATATACGAACGCTGATATCAACTTCAATCAGATCCTTCCTTCATTCTGAAGTCATACTTCGCGGCATCAAACGAGCAAAGGATGTTTTTACTCTGAGTTGCCTACAGCTGACATAAAACTGGAAACTATGGGGCCACGCGTGTTATGATGTGTAGAACTTTTGAGGTAACCATCAAATTTTGCTAAAATTCCAACTATCTTTTTAGATATAGCGAAACATATCGTGGCATCCCAAATTCTGCGTGACATCTCTATGGAGTCCGAAAACGCATTCCAGGAGACCAAAACTATCCACACAATCTATCATACCGCTCCTTGAACACATTAACAGACAAAGCACTCACAAATGATTCTTGAACCTCATTCCACTCATTTACAACTCTCCAAGCAAAAAATCTACTCCTCGCATTTTTGCTAACCACATCTTTATTCAACTTCGACTTCTGTTCTGCCCCCCCCCCCCTCTAGTTAACTACTGAAACGTTTCCCCTGCATCAACCCTATAAAACCTTTTAAGTAACTTAAATGTTTCTATCATATTCCCTCTTTTTTCGCCTATCAGCCAATTTTTGCAATCCACACACACACACACACAATCAATTTATCCTCATAGGGAACATTCCACAGATTACTTATCATCTTGGTCACTCGCCCCTAAATCTTACCACCGCTTCTATTATAAAAAAAGTTAGTAAATTACTAAGGCATGACCGACCTTTGACAAAGCCATGTTGCCCTTCATGCAGTATCATATTCTTATCCATCCATTCTTGAATTATCTTTTTACCAGTTTTTCTAGTATCTTTACCAATCCAGAGATACTAATTGGTCTACGATTTGCTACTGTAGTCTTAAAACCTCTCTTATGCAAGGGAATTATTTTGTCCTCTTTCTGCTCCCTTGTAATTCTACCAGAGCTGAGACTTAAATTAAAGAGCCTATTCAGAGGCACTGCCCTTGCACATTCTCGCCAAACCGTAGCTGATATCCCACCCAATCCCACAGCTGTATTTACATTGAGATTCTAAAATATCCTAAGAACCTCAAATTCATCCTCCTCTGTTCCCACATCATTATCTGTCACGTATATTACAGCAGTAACCTCACTTTGATGATATACTTGGATGAGTGATCTTGCAAAGTTTTTACTCAGTAACTCAACTATTTTATCTGCTTCAGTTATTTTGTGACCATCAGCACTCATTTAGGTTAATCTTCCATAGTCATTCTTACTCTTACTTTCCATTTAACGAAAGAACTGTTGGATTTCCTTTGGGCTGCTCGGCTAGATTTTTCTCGTAATCTGATTGTGCCTTCCTTGCCATGATGATCACCTTTCTTGCCTGAACCTTGTACTGTTCATGAGTTTGCTGATCACCTATTTCTTTATATACCTGCCTTCCGCAGCATTTTCTTCTTCTGCAGCTCATGCGTAATGATATTCCTCATCCATCTAACTCCTACCTGATTAACCCTTCTTACTTTAGGTAGTAAGGTAATTTAATATTGCTTCCTCTAGATGCACCTTAACTATCTTTCATGCACTACTAACATCCCTCTTTTACAGTGTTTTGGCATAACACAGATTCAAGCTTCTTCCTAAGCTTTGTCATAACCACCTGCCTTGTAGTTCCACCTATACCCCTTCTTGACAGAATATTTCTCATGTTTTACAATTTCTCAAGTCTAAACAGCATGGTGACTTTCGCCAAGTAAGCAATGTGGTTCTGGACAGCTCTTCTGATTCTATGACCAGGTCCAATGCTCTCCCCCCCCCTAGTCCCCCCCATTACATGCTGCCTCAAGTAATTATCTCTCAGTAGGCGTATAAATTCCATTTTCTTTCTGCCATGTGATCTTTCTTCCTTCCAGTGTATATCTCCATAGTTGAAGTTCCCCATAATAATTACTCGCCTTGCACTCATTGGAATAATTTGCCGATGCATATCTTCCAGATCATTTGTCATATCGTCTTCCATATGGCATCCTTTACTGCTGAAACATACGGAAACACATAAATGACCTCGCATTGAAATTAAAGTCAGTCTATTCTATGGGCGATGTTTTACTTGCGTTTTGTAAGTTTTTCTAGTAAAATATTAACAAAAGCGGAATAGACTATGAACTACTCCTTGATATAGTTTTGAATATTATGTAAAATTTATTTATTTAACAAGGTACCTCCACCACTCTGGGGTGAAATTATCAAGGCTCGTGTCAGCAAACCTGATTGCAGAAAAAATGGTTGGATTCTAGAGGGATTTCCATTGACTCGTCTTCAAGCTTACATTCTCCAGTGCAGTGGAATCTTTCCGACACATGTTGGTATGTATTAATAGCGACATTTGTAAGATGTAGAGCTTCGAGCTGATTCTAATTCTGACGAGCATCAGTATATCGACATATTCGTATATGTTAATCAGTTATATTTTTATTGTATGAACATTTTCCTATTTAATTATATTTTAATATAACATTTTATTACTCAATTATAATGCAAGAAAGTGAAAATATTCACACGAATGTAGATACTTCAGAAAAAAAATTACCGTACTTTTTATTGTACTCATGTTTTTTATGTCCTTGATATTTTCACTTGATATTTTTCAACTATTGCACTTTTTTATTGTCCTGCAATTGTAAAAAAACATCACAGTCAGACAAGACCTATTGTATAAAAAGACAATAATAGAAAAAAATTAGAAAACAACAACTGAGATGGTTTGGCCACACTGTACGCATGGACGCAGACAGACTTCCTAACGTCCTGATCAATACTTTTCCAACTGAAAAAAGAAGACCCGGAAGATCAAGAATTACCTGGCTGAAATTAATAAAGAGCATCTCGGGATGCAGAACACGAACTTTTTCGAACAGCTAGGAATAGAGAAGACCGGAAGATCCTGCTCAAGAGAAGACTCAACCCATCTTAGACGGAAGAGAAGAAGAAGAATTGTAAAAAAAAAAAATCAAAGAATTATTATGACCTTTTTCTTGACCACTAGTATTAATAAATTAAAGACTTAATTCTGTATGTTAGTCAAGTAGATATCTACTTGACTAACATACAGAATTAGTCTTTAATTTATTAAAATCAAAGAATGTTTTTCTGCATTTATTTGTTCATTTTTTGTTATTTATTTTCGTTCACCACAAGAAAAGAATGTTTTTCTTCTGTTGAAAGGCTGTTCTCTCGGATACTAAGCGAGATAAGGTTTTCACTTACTACCATTCTCTCATATTTATTATAAAATCATGGCATTACAGTTAAGAAAGTATATCATAAAACCATAAGCTTATGAAATCTAATGAAACATCACTGAGATTTCATTATAACATCTTAGATCAAGTCTTAAATCAATGTGCGAGCTGGCGAAATGGAATTTTTAAATATCTCTTTTGGGGAACTTTATTTCAGACTGTGGATATTTATTTAACAAATTTCTGCACAGGATGACATGATAGTGTTTAATGCGAGTTATAGCTCGTTATAATTGAATCTCGAGATAATTCAGTTCTGAATTTTTACCAAGCATCTTTGATGTCATAGTCAAAATTGAATTCAATTCGCCTGTATTCAATACAGGCGAATTGATTCTTATGAAAACAAAAATTGCACTGCTAACCTTCATTCTGACTGTCAACTCAGAAAAATAGACATGAAAAATGAAAGAGTATCAGGTTAAAAACGCTAGCGATTTTGACAACATAGCTACGTAGCTGCCACTTATGAATGTGAAGCAGTGTAAATTTAATATAAAACTATGTTCATTTACATTATATCCAAACAGCATTTCGTTTTTAATATGAATTTTCTGCATCATCATCAGGTATACTACCAGTGAAAAGTGAGTCGCGGTAAGAAAGTTGAAAGCATTGTCATAAGATAACTCGCATACATGGTTACTGCAGTGCATTATGGATGCCAAGAACTTAACTTTGGGTGGATGAATTTAAAATTTCGTATCATTCAACTAATTGCAACCAAATTCGAAGCAGTTTTTTTGTGTGTGTGTGTGTGTGTGTGTGTGCGTGCGTGCGTGAGAGAGAGAGAGAGAGAGAGGAAGTAAAATGTTGCAGAATCCACTACAGTTCATATCGTTGAAAATGTTCTGGCAATTATTTGTCGATTGTTATACTAATGGAAAAAAAATAATAAATGATATAAAAAAAAACTTCTCATATATAAATGACCTTTCAGAAATGTAAAAGCAAGAAATCGGCTGCAATTTTAGAAGCAGCTTTTTGGCTGATATTGTTCCATTTGATATCATTTGTTGTTGCAAATGTAAATGTTTCTCTGAATTTGAGCAATTAATGTGTAATCATGAACCTAAATTGTGATCTTCAATATCTTCCTATAAATTCAATATTACTTCGAAAGATCAATGTAATTATATTAAAAAAAATTGAACATGTGAGAGCAGTATTTGCCATTTGACTTTCACAGAATCCTACAGAACGAAATCTCGAATATACCCTGTCATCGTAGTACAAGGTAATTCTCCATATTTTAATAAAATTTTATCTATAATAGTTTAATTGTTTAACTGTACATAGGCAACGTACATCTTTTGTATGATAATGAATTGTCACTGCCATCATTATTACTTTTTTTTTTTTTCCAGTGGCGCTGAAAGTCCCACGCTTTCTTTCAAATGATGCAGATATTTGTCCTTCAGCAGGTAAGAAATCTATTGACAGTTTGAACATGCCTTTCGCATAAATATATATTACTGTCCAATAAAGATTGAAGAGAAAGTAGTGGATGATACAGAATACTTTTTCAATATTCACCACTAATTACTAGCCATCTGGATAACTTCCCCCCCCCCGAAATGTGTGGTAACTGGAAAGAAGTGCCATAATTTTGTTTCTGACTATTCGCATTATCTGTATCTTGCAAATGCCGTTTCCTGGTTCCAGAAGTCTAAAAGTAATTAAGAGGTTTGAATCTGTCAAGAATGATATAACGTTTCCACTTTGTAACGTAAATCATGTATGCATTCCACAGCATTATATTCTAACAATAATCTCTGTAGTTTATAAACATGTTCGAAGTTGTAGCTGAGGTTGATAATGTGCTGTCACTTAAACGCTGCATCTTTCAGAGCCATATTATTATTATTATTATTATTATTATTATACAAGCACTTCATGGAGTCCTTTGACTCATTGCGGGAGATCCACTTTAAAAAACGAGGGAAAAAATTAATCAACAATTATCAATATCTGTTCGCATTTTGGCATGGAAAAGCATTCACAAAGCACACACAACTGACTCTCTCTCTCTCTGTGTGTGTGTGTGTGTGTGTGTGTGCGTGCGTGCGTGCGCACGCTTTGTCGATCTACTGCACTCATTCACCACTCTCCAAGAAAAAAAAATCGAGTCCTCACTCCGTTACTGACTACACTATCACTCAATTTCCACGGATGGCCTCTAGTTTTCCTCACATTATTCAACCGAATAATGTGAGGAAAACTAGTACCGAAATATTTCGCCCACATCAATCCTATAAACAACTTATTTGTCTCTATCATATTTTCCCTTATTCGCCGATCAACCAGTTCCTGTAACCCACAAATCTTCACTCTCTCCTCGTATGGAGCATCACACAGTCCTGCCACTATCTTAGTAACTCGCCTCTGAATCCACTTCACCTCATCTACATTTCCAAGAAACTTAGGCAACCAGATCTGTGCACAACAATCAGGACGAGGCTTAAATAAAGCGAAATAAGAACCTTCTTATCTCTGCATGTCAGGATATTCTTCAATAACCAGGTAATCCTATGAGCTATTGACTCTTGAAAATTCTATTCTGAACAGAACTATATCCTGTTAACATTTGACAGATCTTAACCCAGTCTTCGGACACACATCACCGGTAGGTGATGTGTGTCCGAAGACTGGGTTAAGATCTGTTTAAGCTAATTTTCGCTATTTTGATGATCCTCGCTTGAGTATTGAGGAAACAAATATTCTGACACGATGATATGCAATTCTCACAAAACTAAAGTAATATTCTTTATTCTCCAAATGGGATTATTTCTGTTTGCCTTACCTTGGTTACAGCAGTTCTGCTGAAAGGTACTCCCTGTCAAATACTGTGTTTTTTTAACATTTTTAAAAAATAATTAAATAAATATATTTGACTGGTGCATAAACAACGATAAATATTGAACAAAATGAACGGGCTTTCTGAAAGATCATAGAAATAAAATCATAGAATAATAAGACTTTCCGATCTACATTGCCTGTGGTGTTAGATCAGAAATTGCATTAATGATATATGTAACTCACACCACTGGCAATAATAAGTTTTGATATTTAAACATTTAAAATAATATTTAAAAAAATCTACTTTGTCGTTGTCCAGATTTTGAGAGAATGTAAATATTTCATTTATATATTTATATAGAATATATATTAAAATATAATATTTTAATGAACGGGCTTTCTATTTAAAATATAAACGGGCTATACATTTAAAATATATTTAATTTTTTTAAATTCAATTTCTATCCTTGAGAACGTTTCTTTTAATGTATAGCTCAAAGAGAAGAAATGTCTCGGTTTACTAAAGAACAAGAAGAACAACTAATGGATTATCGAAAGGAGATTGGTCTCATAATGGACATTTACCGAAGAGTGTATATACAGGAATTTGATATTGATAACGTGGACGAACTTATTCCTCAAGGTATTATATATTTTATAAACCAGAACAGTACATGTGGTTTATGGTACTTCGTATTTTATGAAAATTCATGATAAATTCCATTTTTTTAAAGAAATTAATCAGAGAATCTCCTTTTTTTTTTTATTCCTCCGTTATATATAGTATAGAAACAGCCACATATAAAATTATTATGTAGACATTTAAGCCAAATTTTTTTTTTTTTTTTTTTTATAATTTGCGAGTTAAAAATTATAGCTTAGAAAGCAAAATTAATTCCTAATTTGTTTAGTACTAGAATTCATTAGAAGCGGTCGCCGTTCTTTGACTCCTTATGTTCCCCGTGTCATAATATTGGGACCACCAGGAAGCGGAAGGAATGCTTATGCCACGATGCTCTTCGAAAAATATCATTTAGTCAGAGGTAAGATTTAGTTTTTTTTTTTTTTTTTTTTTTTGACGATGTTATTAGAGAATGCATTTTTATACATATGTCACATAATTAAATACTTCGATGTAATACATTTTAATTATCGTTATACAGTGAGATTTGATGACGTTGTCCGACAGGCTGGTCTCCAGGATACACCTCTCGGAAAAATTATACAGTCATGTGACAAGGCAGAACAAAATGGTAATAAATTAACATTTATATTTATATAAATGCATATGAATCTCTCAAATGAACTAACGTAATCTGTAATGCTTTTTCTTTTTTTTTTTAGTTCCGATGTAGTGCTATGTCTGGAATACTTCGGGAACTTCATCAATCAATTCATCTACTAACTTTTAAAGACTTTTATAAATATCCATACTGCAATAAGATTGGATTTTGCTGGAGAGCAGAGCGTTTATCTTCCGTTCGGCTTACAAAGGCAACGAAAAAGAAAAATAGTAACGAAACGCTCAACGTGGGGCTCGAAACCACGACCCCGAGATTAAGATTCTTGTGCTCTACCGAAATATTTTATTTTCTCAAAAGCATCTATGTACATTCGGACGAACTATTTACATATATACAATAAGTACATGGCATGCTTATTTCAGTTAACAATTTTTATTCACAACATGATAACATGCCCAATATCTATTTTCACCTAGAGTCCTGTAAATCTTTTGGGCAGTTATTTTGCCATTTAACATCCATCGAAATATTACAATTTTTTAGCTTATCTGAAAATTTTAAGACATATACTTCCTCTTATGCAAACAGATATATTCATTACTATACAATATTTCTACACATATATATACATATTTATATTATGTATTTAGTTTTCAATTCCATTATTTTTCCTTTCAGAGCGAATTGTATTGGCTTGTTTTCATGTTTTTTCTTTATGGCGGGTCTTTTATTTCCATTATTTGCATGTTTTCTTCATATTCATCAGAGATAAGGCCTGTCTTCCGCCAATGGTGTTTTGTTATCTTTTTTCTGTTTATTGTGTCTGTTATGATTTCATTTAGTTGTTTGTTGAGTTTTTGCATTATATCTGGGCCTGTAGCTCTTCCATAAATTCTGTCACATCTGTATGTCCAGATGGAGTACATTGTTGTTATAATTATAATTGCTTCGGTTATTGTTATGTTTCCATCCTTTGGCCAGAATAGTGTGTGTTCTGTGACCGGTTCTTTGTGTTTTATGAATTTCTGAACAGTGTTCCATATTGGAGAGGTGTGGGGGGCAGTATAACATTATGTGATATAGTGTTTCTGGTTCAGGGCTTGGAGTGGAATACTTTTGTATGCGCACCACATTCTGGTAGGTAGGCAAGCGTAGTGAACTTTGTAATAAAATGTTTTTAGGTTTCGGGTGTATAGATAATCGGAATGTCTTTTTGAGTACATTGGATAATTTAATTTTACCTTTCTCAAACTCTCAGTGTTGTGGTGGTGGTATAACTGCTCGCGTTAGAGTAATATGTGCAATTTTTGGTTTCATTTTGAGGAAATCTTTTTTTCTATATGATTATTAATGAATTTGTACCCCCTCCGCAACTTCAATGAACATTTTTGGTATTTTGCCACAAATTATTTGGTGGGGCATTATTCTTTGCATGTAGTGTATGATATATGCACTCCATGCTTTGTGTTCCGAGTAAGCTCTCTCTATGATTTTTGTTCTTGCACTTCGAGTTTTTAAATGCTTATTTATTAAACCAAGTCCTCCAGCTTCTATATCATGAAATATTGTACGCCTTCGTATGGGTTCGTATTTCGAATCCCAAATAAATTTTGCACATTCTCTGTGCATTTTGTCAACTTCGTTGCCATTGTAATGAATGTTGGCTACAAGGTACCATATTTTTGATAGTAAGAAGTAGTTACATATTTTTACCCTGCTACTAATTGATAATTGTCTGGGTCTCATTTGTGAAATTTTTTTTGTAATTTTGTTATGAGCTACTTCCCATCGCTTGTTATAATGGGTGGTTTGGTCCCCTATGGTGATTCCTAAAAGAGGGAAGTATTCATTGATTTTAATTTCGTTCGGCACGGTTGCCTTATTTGCCCACCTGCCGACGAACATCGCGTGACATTTATGAAAGTTGAGTTTTAATGTGGATGCCTTTTCAAAAGATTTAAATACATTACAAGCAATCGTGAAGGACTCGGCTATGGTCAGCGTTAACGTAACATCGTCGGCATAGGCTAGTACTTTTGTTTTACCTTCTTCTCCTATATGAGTACCCGCTATGTCGGGATGTCCCGATATCTCTCGTATCACCGGATCTAAGGCAAGAGCGAATAGGATCATAGATAAGCTGTCTCCCTGTCTGACCGAGCAGTCAATTTTAACAGGTGCAGACAGTTTCTTGTTGATTATGAGTCGTGACTGTGCAGTGTTGTATATGTTTGACATTAAGTTTTGAAATTTCTTCCCGAAAAACCTGCAGCTTTAATGACTTCTTTCAGGTAGTGGTGACTAACCGAATCGAAGGCCTTTTCGATGTCCAAACTTACCAACAGGCATGGTTGTTGTGTTGGTAGTGTTCATATATGCATCTAACTGTCAGAATATTATCTTCTATTTTTCTGTTTTTAACGCCGCAGGTTTGGGATTCTGATATTATTTTATGTATGTGTATTTGAATTCGTTGTGATATGATTTTGGATAAGATTTTGTAATCTGTGTTGAGGAGTGTAATGCCTCTCCATTGTGAGTTTGCGTTGTTTGTGGTGTCTTTATTTTTTGGTATCAGTGTTATGTAACCGAGGTTGAAATATTCTGGGATGCTTTCCGAATTCTGTATTTCGTTCAGCATTTTCACAAATAATGTCTCAAACAAGGGGTAGTAAGCTTTATAAAATTCCGCAGTGAGACCGTCGGGTCTTGGAGATTTGTGTAGTGACAGGGACTTTATAGTATTTTTGCATTCGGTTTTTGTAATGGGTGAATCTATACTTTCTATAATCTCGGTAAGGTTTTTAACAAATTTTGTGTTTCTGTTTTGTGACTTTGTTTTTGGGAGAAGGTACTTGTGTATTGTGAGTGGAAGAATCGGAGGAGATTTGCAGCTCCCTCGACCTCTGTCCCACTCATGTTTTATTTTATCAATGGTGTGTTTTTTTTGTTTTCTCTGCTCTTCAAAGAGCCAAGCTGCTTTGGACTTCCCTTCATCATGTTCCATTGTTCTGATTTTTGCACGTATCCAGGTCCCTTCAGTCTCTTTTATTTCTATTTGTTTCAATTTTGCTTTAAGAACGTTGATAGCTATTTTATTTTCTGGGAGGGTTCTGTCTGTGTTGTATTCTATGTCTTGTACTGTCTGTGTTATATCTGTGTTGTATGCTCTACCGACTGAGCTAGCCGGGCTATTATAATTATGTTTTTATGATTTATATTTCTCTAATGAAATAATATAATTAATAAAGAAGAACTTAAAGTCGAAAAATAATTAAAACAAACATTTTCATTGAACACAGCAAACTCAGTTCCTTTAGATTCACTCGTATTAGCACTTAAGTATTCTTTTAAGATGTTAAAAAAATTAAAATTGATTCTAACAGTAACGACTGGATGAATTTTAACATTTTGATAACGTATGATACCACATTTCTTTAAATTTCACCAAATCAGGCAAGAATTATTTTCATAATTTCCAGTCGTTTTGCCAGTAATAATAAATAGTTTATTGCCAGTGAAAAAATACCATATACAGTATTATGTTATTATTATAACGGGAAAAAGATGATATTTTTATCGCTCATTCTCTTGTACTTGGAACCCGTCTAGTTACTCAGTGCACCACTGCGCAGTAAACTTAGTCTGGTATTTAACAGCGGAAACTGACGCATCGAATGGTAATGGATTATTATCAATTCAATCCTGTTGCAAATGAAAAGCACTCACTTATAGTGAAAAAAGGATTTTATTCATTTATTTCAAGTTATGAAATCATGATCTTTTCCCTTTAAAAATTAAATAATAACAAGAAAAAAAACACAAGATTTCGCCGGCCTGGTGGGCCGAGTGGTTAGCGTATCCGCTCTCCAGCCAAAAGGCTGCGGGTTCGAATCCCGCTGTGGGCATGGATGTTTGTGATTTTCTGTGAAAATACTAGTGGTGGTGGTGTTGGGCATTAGATGGCGTAAGTGTAGATGATGAGGTTCGCTGTAGTTGGTGGAGATGGAGAATTGTAGAGTAGGTGCCCTCCCTCAATGGGTCTTTGGACTCCCTGGAGGTGCTATATAATAATAAAAATCTTTCAATAAACAATATTGAACTTTCAACACTTATAATAAGTGCCATGTGTTTACAAGTTTAGGGAGAAAGAAGAAAGTTGTTATTAATGTTTCCTGAGGTGCTATTCCAAAGGACAGAAGAAATTTGTTATTAATGTTTCCTGAGGTGCTATTCCAAAGGACAGAGGCGGACGGAATGAAAAAAAAAAGAGGATGAGTGGTTCATGCAATAAGTTTGGCGCTGCACTGTGTATAAATATTGACGAGTGGTTGTTCATGTTCTTAGATGATTATGGGAAAATGGAGGAACATCGATAACCATTTCGGTAAAGCAGCGCCGTTGAAAATATCTATAAAAGACATCATGCAGAGAAAGTAATTGGAAGGTTTTTGTGAGACAGAGGGATCATCTATTAAGGAGACTTATAGTGCAGTGCTTCTAATTGGGAAAATAGTATTCTAAGATTGAGCAGATTTGGGATTTATAATTTGTTTGGAGTTGTGAAGAGCAGAAGTACTGCTTTGAATGAAGAAAACAAGAAACTGGTGAGAAGAATCCTACATGTCATCATAACGACCTGAGAAGAAAGTGGGAACACAAAAGACAGGAAGAAGGCCATAAGATGATGGGTTGGTGAGAAGGCCTCTGTGACAGATTAGATCAGATGATTTATAAGCGTCGAGCGGGACCACATGAGTTTCTTTCTCAACTTTTCCATGACTTGTGTTCAGAGATGGGAAAAATTGGCTTGGAACGGTCGAATCCCTATTGGTGATTACTAATGGATCAGTGAACCTCCAGGATAGTGAATAAGTTGGCTGTTCATAACTTCCATTACTTTCGAGGGTACTGAGATGAACACTGGGATGAAGGTCTGATCGCTACCTTTTAATTTAACGTTTCAGGGATAACTACATAAAGACTTGTTTCCATGCCGTTGAATAGATAGAGGAATGTGAGTTATACAGGAAATATGCATAAAAAAACAGCTAATGCTTTATATTCCTGTATAGGCGAGGCCGTTTTAGCACTAACTTTTGGAGACTGAGTGGGCAGTTCAATCTCCACTGGTAGCCAATCAGAGATGAATGGCTCAAGACTATCCCTGATTAATAGGTACGCAGTGAAGAAGGCGAATAGCAAGTGCCGCCATCTCGTGGTCCCTAACCCTAACACAATATTTTTAATGTCTGTAAACAGTGTGGGTTCGACGGTCGATTTTCTTGAGTTCACGGGATGAAAAACTCGAGTTTCCGGGAGAAAAAACCTGCTTTCCCGCGCCAAATATAGACTAATACAATGAAGGTAAATTATTGAGCAGCACAATTTTTAACAGGACCAGGAGATTTATTGAAAAATAAATAATAAATTCTTTAATTCGTTTTTTCCCAAAAAGGAGTAGGCAGAGATCTTTTAGTCCTGACTGATTTTTGGAAATAGAGGAAGCTTGTCGTGAAACTTTCCCCTCACCGAAAGTTGAGACCATGGCTGTGAATGGTGTTTTAGGAATCTGAATTCAATGCGGCTATTTGTGATCATAAACCGTAGCAGTCGTATTGTTATCTGAAATAATATGAATTCTATGGTCGATTTTTCTGTGACTTAGACTTCCTGCTGTCACGATCTGGCAGAGAAGCCTTCTGACGTTACCATCGGGTTCGGTTCCGCGAATTATCATCTTGCAGCCAACCTACGGAACCACTTTATTGTTGTACGCTTCGAATGAATAAGGGTGCTGGCTCCTTAGTTAGCTACTGCGTGTTGAGCATTTCTATTACGACCAGTGCATATAATAAATGTTATTGTTATTATTTATGAGAACTATCTGCAACAGTGTTACACTATTCAAAGAACTCGACGAAATCGTGGACTTTTGTAAAAATCAGACTAATGTGTCAAACGTTATAACTCGTTTTTGGCTAATGTTTTCTAGACATATAACTGTTTTGCCTCCTTTTCTCACCGCAAATAGTCCGATGGAAACCAAAAGAAAACTACTTGATAAATTTAAATATGGATTTTAGATGTCATATTTGTTAAATCCCATCCATTCGGTATGAAACTATTAATGTAATTTCTAATCTTTTTACTGATTAATATGCACACGTCATATTGTGCTGTGTTGTTTGAGAGAGAGAGAGAGAGAGAGAATCATTAATGTATTGAGAAGAGTTTGGATGGAAGCGCAGTATCCTGAGGTATGCCTGAATTGATTGAGAAATCTAATCAGAGGAAAATAGTCAATACATTGAAAGAACAGAGAGGAAACTCTGCTAGGTCAATGTGTGTAGTGGCTGTTGACTCAGTGCAGAGGACTGAAGAAATACCATAAGTTAGTAGCTCGATAAAGAGGCCTCTATGACAGATCTGATTACTTGCCTTGGAAATGACAAGAGTGATTATATTAATTTCTCTCTTATTATTTTTTCAGCTATTTTGCCTGCTTCTGTTTAGGAGTTCCCATTTTTTAATGTCATTGCTTTTTATTCAAGAATTCTTAGGGCATTGCAGATGTATTTTTCCTCCATGAGGTCAGACGACGATCCACGCGGTCAAAACGGTTCGCACCGCGTGAACCCTATCCCCGGCCCCCTTTTCCCATAAACTCTTCCTCTTCCTCTAAAAAACAGTTTCTAATTTCAGCCTTCTCTTTCATCTTTTCCCATCCTACAAAAAAGCGCTCCGCACACCCTTAAATATAATATATGCATATATTATATATAAAAAATTCCGGGGTTTTTCACATTAATTCTCCCACATTGTCAATCAACCTTGTCTCTAAAAATACATCTGCAATGCCGTAATAATTCTTGAGTAAAAAGCAATGACATTAAAAAAAGTGGCACTCCTAAACAGAAGCAGGTAAAATAGCCGTAAAAATAATAGTTTTTAAGAAGAGTAAGATTGGAGTTTTGATTGAATTCAGTGTGATTGAATAGCGTGATTGAATTCAATATAATTCGGTATTTTTTATGTGTCAACTACCCACGAAAGAGTAAACCTATCATGTATCAGTACCATAGGTGGACTAAGGCTTTCCGTATCATTTTTAATTATAATATTTATTATTTTATTTATTTTTACATATCGTCCCGAAAAATCCTGCTCTTGAGACCAAACATGGAACTTTTTCCAGTCACTTCATGCCTCTAGTAAGCGGAAATGGTTTAACACAGGACTATGAAATTCATCTCCACCCGCCCACAACTAAAGACCATCACAAATATTCAAAGTGGGATTCGAATCCGTAGCTTGTTGGTTTGAGAGTGGGCACGTTAAACGTATGATCTCTTAAAAGTTGTGATCTCTGTGAAAATTTGTTGAAAAGTTTCAGTTGAACCATTTTTAGTAGTAAAATTGGACGAAATCAAATTATATATAGTATGCATGTCCAATTTAGATTCGCATACACTTTCGATTCAACTTCTTGTAGTCTCATTCAGCTCTCAGCAATTGAATGTAGTTTAAAAAAAAGAATACAACATACAATTTCGTGATAGTGTGCGTTTTTTTGAATTTGATACTCCTGAATTAGTACATCAGAGATCGCAGGATCATGAGGATATGGCTAAGGAATTATGCTCCAGGTGATCCGCTATTTTTTTTTCTCTTTGTAATAAAAGTTTGAATGTTTTTGGGTAGAGGGACTTCAAATTTCTCAGTGTCTTGAGTCCCTTCTCATCTCTCTCTCTCTCTCTCTACTTATTTCATTGTTTACATAAGTTTTCATAGGCTATTTGAAATAATGCCAAAAAAGTTTGGATATTATCATTCTTATTTTACATTTTTATGTAGTCTCAAACTCGAGTGATTGCGGATGACACTCGACATCTCACTAAATTTTCTGTGGTCAATATCAGGGGTTCACTAAAAAAAAAAAGCCATTTTTACGAACGCTTGTGTGCGCGCTCGCATATTCGATCACCTAGAGACATTTACGAACATCTCTTTGCCATAGATGTTCGTAAATGCTTTCAGATGGTAGATGATTTTCATTTCTTGGCGTGAGAACACTGCCCTACTTATTGAAGATCTGAATAAGCTTGTGCTTGGTCTCTATGGAAGGGTTCGTGAATTGTCTAATCCTTAACCAACTGACAGGAAATGATATATATTGAAATAATTCCACGTACAAAGCGAATTAAGTGTTTCTTGTGTAGATGATTATAGTTAACCTAGGATAACTATAAGCAGAACAAAATATCTGAATTATTAACGAATTCGTTCACTGAATGTACTTGCAAAATGAAACATCTAGCATTTTTTTTTTGTCCAGTTCCAGATGCTGTTCTTTCTTCAGTTGTAGCTGAAAGACTACAGCAGGATGACTGTAGTGGCAATGGATGGGTGCTCTGTGGATTTCCTTTGAACCTCACTCAGGCTCATGAATTGACAGCTCAGATGAAGCATTCACATCCAAATAGGTACGTGTAGTTACAAGGTCACATATATGCATTGCTTTCATCATTTGGCTTATACGTTTTAGTTTATTTTAATATACACTGCTTAGATACACACAGTCAAAGAATACTATAATGTGAGGAACAAACAGCCATGGCGCCCACCTTAATAAGATGTAGGACCTCCTTTCGCTGCGTTGACTGCAGCAATCCTAAGGAGCATACTTTCCACAAGTGCACGATACATGTCAATGGGAATTTTGTACTATTCTTCCTGTAAGCATGTAAATGAAGTCCTGGACTGTTGTGGGACGGATGTCCCTTGACCTCACCCGACACTCCAGTTCATCACACGGATGATTAATAGAGTTGAGATCAATCTCTGTGGAGGGAAGTCAAGTGTGGTGACGTTCATGTCCACAAACCATGCAGTTACATCAGCAGCTTTATGACACAGTGAATTGTCTTACTGAAGGAGACAATGGTCAATTCTGTAGAAACGCCACAATGTAGGAAGCACAGCATTGTCCAGAATGTTCAGGTAAGTTCAGTGTTCGTGGAACCATAAACAGAGGTCCTAGGCCAAACCAGGAAAAACCGGACCATACCATCACACCGCCAACTACAGCTTCCATAACAGAGTGGGACGTGGAAGCTTGGAAAGCTTCCACGTCCCACCCTTTCTGTACACGATATTTTGCACCACTGAAGACGACACTGCATGTTAGTTCGGGTAATGTGGGGCTTGCGTATTACGGTCCTAATATGGAAACCCATGAAGTGAGCCTCGTTTCTCAATGTTTTTGTACAGATTCGTGTTCCAGTCAATGCCTGGAACTCCACAATCATTGTGTCGGCATACGAATGGCAGTTTTACATATTATCCTTCTTAGCATCCTACGGTGATGTTCGGTGAGTGTGGTAGGTCGTCCACTGCGGATAGCACTTGCAGTTGATTCGCTGTGCTTCTATCTCAATATGGTATCACTGATTGTTGACCTGGGATGTCTCAATCTGTCGACAGTTTGCCGAACAGATAGGGCTGCAACATGGCATCCTATCACAACGCCTCTTTTAAACTCCATTTCCCCCCGGACACAGTTGCACTGACTTGGGAGCATCATATTCCTCCAATTTATAAGGGCTGCAAATATGTGACTCGTTACATGGCACGATGAACCTTGCTCATGGGGGTATCTGTTGACTTCTTTCCAATCAGTTTATCTCTTCACCAATATTTTCAGACTCCTTTGGAAGCTAAAATTTCTTTGTCTCTTTTTCCATCTTGCAGTTGCTTTTTTCTTTCATTCATATCAAAAAAGTTTCAATTTTTGGAATGTCTTTTATTCTTCGCGTTTATTTCAATTAATATCCCACTCTTTTCAGTGTTTCCTATTAAAGTTCTGTTTGTTGTTGTTTCGCGTTTCTTTTAAAGTGTTTCTAGTTTTCTTTTTTCTCCCCTCCCTTTTTTTTCGAAACTTGTCTTTTATTTTAAACATAAATTTACTCATGTACATTGTAAATTATGCATCCTATCGGTGAATAATTCTACAGCGAAGGATAAAGACAGTTATAATGGCGTGCTTTATTATTTCTCAACGTTTCTTTCTTTCTTTCTTTCTTTTCTTCTTCTTTTGCAAAATATGGATTTTTAAAAATAGTGCATGTAGTAGGTACATCCGAATTTATCGTGTGACACCCCGAATGCGCTGACGATCAAAGCTGAAATGTTATCTACGACCAGTAAAATCTCAGCTGTTTAAAGATGAGTTGTGTTACTATACTGTAGTTTTTTATGATAAAAAGAGAGATACATAACAGAATACAAGGCATTTCTAGTGATTGGAATGGGAAACATCGGCATCGGTCATACCTACAAATATTAAAATATCACCAATTTACAAAAAAAAAAAAAAAAAGTTCCTGAATGGTTCAAAGCTATATAATTATCACTGACCTAGGTATCGTTCATTTATCGAGGTAGCACTAAGTTATATTTCAATAATTGAACGAGAATGGCCTGATGATTTGAGGTTTAGTCGACTAAATCGGATTTTGTGTCAAAAGAGACATACAATAAAATGAAATGTTATACAATGCCCAAGCTGTTTTCGTCAGGGGAACCAGAGAGAACAGTCAAAAATCAGCTACTGGAACAAATACAACATTACTGGAATTCTAGATAGATACTATAAATATAATGTGAAGAGAAGTGAAACTGGAAGAAACTTAGAGAAGTATCACATTAACGTGATTGGTGTCACCGAAACAAAGAACACAAAATGGTGAGGTTCTTCTAAATAACAACTACAGGTGTTAGTTATGTGGATCTATAGTTATGACTATAGATCCACATTGGGTTCGGTGAACAAAGGAGCATAGCAGTTTCTCAAGACATTAAAGAAGGCAACTGACAAAGATAAAGGATAAGCTTATCCTTGTTAGAGATCTAAACAGCAGAGCAGGAAATGAATACTAGAGTTACCGAAATGAGAAAATAGCAAAGCTAATAATAATGGCAAGTACCTGCTAGATTTCAGGATATGTACAAGTCATCTTTTTTTTTTTCTATTTTAATGTAAACTCTCATCCTCGAAAGGTTGTAAACTTATAGCACATTAGTACCGTGGGTGGACTAAGGATTTTTGCTATTTTTATTGATTTATATACATACATAAATCAACAATTTTGCATTTAATTTTTTTTACCTAATCCGTAAACCCTACTCTAAGGGAGCAGACATGGAACTTTTCAAGCCACTTCGTACCTCGAATAAGCAGTTGATGGAATTCATCTCCCATCTAAGGACAGTCACAAGCATCCATACGTATGGCCGGATTCCAACCGGCAGCCTGTTGGTCAGAAAGCGGATACGCCAGTCACTTGGCTAACCGGATCAGTCTAAAAACCTTCTAACATAAAGATGTGCACCAGTTCATATGGAGAGAAGACACAAGAAATAAGAAAAATGGCATCCATTATGTTATTGTTTATAGTGATATATCTTATAGGAGAAAAGAGTACAACATGGAATCTCACATGGAACGTGATCGCTGCTCAGTTAATTTCATATTGAAAAGAAAAATATGTAAAGAAAGGTTTAAAATAATCAAAATGGATGAGCTTTCAGAGGTGAGCTGTAAAGACAAATATACGAATATTAATGGAGAAAAAGATTTTGAAGTAATAGTCAAACATAAGAGCATCAATGGAAGACTATGAAGAAAAGGCAAATATACAAATTTTATTGAGAATATATGAAAGATTTTCAAACAGCAATCAAATATTGGAGTGGAAGTATGAAGAAAACGATCGATTCAGTCTTAGAAACATGTGGTGGAGTTGTGTGCAAAGACAGAAAATTCAGAACGCTATAGCATCAGGAAGTTAAAGAGATAGTAATGGAAAATGAATAAAGCAAATCGATAGTTCTTGCAAGTAAGTCAGCATATGTTTTGAGTGATTACAGAGAAAAGTGTAAGAAAGCGAAGCAGTGTTTAGATGTAACTAAACGGAAATTATGGGGACTTTCATGGGAACAAAATAGATTATCAGGAATGTGGGAAAATGTTCTGGAGACTATTGAAAAAGTTTAGAAAAATGGTGGAAAGAGTACTATAAAAGGAATCAGATAAAGATATCTTAGTTGTTTGAGTAAATACTTTAAAAGATTGTTAAATGAAACACGAAATGACAAAAATGGTAGAAATTTATAAAAGGAATGAATCGGGAGTATATTCCAATACATAGGAATTCATCAAAAATCTGAAATGTGGAAAGGCAGCTGAACTAGATGATATTCGACGACCGGAAATAGTCAAGAATGGAGGTAGAAAACGTTTCACCGGCTACACCGAACACCCGTTGAGAACATGGTCAGAATGTCAAATTTTTGATGACAAGTAGAGCACTCATTTTACCCATCTGTACAGTCCTTCTTCAGAAGAATTTTAACAGTCATTCTTCAAGAAAGACTTCAAGAAAGACAATATATATATATTATCAAACCCATACTCGTTGCCCCCCTCCCATGGCGTAATTGCCCCAAGTACATTAATTAAAAATCAAATATAGTATTGTATTCTTGATAAAAACCTCTCGCCTCTCGATTAGCAATTGGAATTCTAGTATTTACCTGATAATTTTTTTGTTGATGCAATTTATCAGCTGAATTTCATTTACTCACATTGTTTATAATATCAATATCATCAGTCTTTTAGAATCACTTCCTTTATTGCATTTATTTATTTTGGCAGGGTATTGTTTCTGGACCTTGATACCGAAACGTGTGTTCAGCGTTTGATTAACCGTCGATTTGACCCGATGACAGGTTCCACGCATAGTCTTTCTTCATTATCACCCGATATTTCTCCTTCACGATTAACACAGCATGCTCAAGACCAGGAAAGACATAGTTTCCCTAGAATTGATGACTATAACAGCAATGTTCAAAGTCTCAAAGTTTATTATTCTCAAGAATTCAAAGAGGATCTAACTTCAGAAATATCTGCAATCGGTAGTATTAGTGAAGTATTCGAACTTATTGAAGCAGCCATTCTGAATCCAGCCAAGCGAAAATTAAGAAAAAATATAAACACCAAATGGTAATGAACATTTTAAAATGCATCAAATAACATTTTCGTTTTGTTTTTATGCAAAATTCTGGTTAGCTGCCCTCATAAAACAAGTTGTTTGGTCATTCCGTTGTATGAATACAAATGTGAATGGCAGAAATGTAAGAGGGAATATTAATAATAAATATTGTTATCTAGGTGATAAGGCCACTCTTTAATATCACTCCCTTCCATGATAATCTAAACATCATACGAGATGCTACTAAACCTACTACTACTAAACCTACTGTAGAGATAGAATATGTTGTGCCTATAAGTAAGAGGATATTATCGACAACAATATCATGTATTATTTATTTTCGCATTCATAACTAATTCATTCGACAAATCCTTGATACGATGGAATCACTCTTGATTGATCTTGGCCGTTTATTTAGTACAACAAAGTTAATTCAAATGACTGTTCTTATTGTGAAAGTTTTTAAAATTTGCAATCATCAAAAATTTTAAATTCTTAAAAGAACATATGACTTTAGACATATTTACTATAAAAAAGAATGAAGCATCTGTCGTTCTCTTTCCTGTATTAAAATGAAACAATTCTAAAACTTTGGGATTTTTATAAAATCAAAAATAACGGAACAATTAGGATGAGGACTATACTTTTCCTTCTCTCTCTCTCATTCGCTTTCTCGCTCTGACTATCTTTAATTAATTAATTAATTATTATTATTATTATTTTATTTTTTTGAGGTGCTTGATGACTCAGCGGTGGATCCAAAACAATTTACATTGTTCCATATCTAAATAGGCTGTAAGTGAATATTATTAGAAAATAGTTCGATTGTGAGCTGATAGATGGCGCCAGTACTTTTATGTTTTTGATATTATAGACATTATTATTAATATTTGACATCTCCAGGGAGTCCAAAGACTCATCGAGGGAGAGTGTGCCAACAGCATCGAACGCTTGGGCCCCTTCCAACAACTAACCGCACTCAAACTTACTTAACTGAGCCATTAGTAGCAGAGGCTCTACCAATCGACCAACCTTTGCCGGCAAATTACGCCCAAAAAAAATTACAGATACAACAAGGTCGCGATTGATGGGAGAAACAATGATATTCGATTTAGTGCGAATTGCACAATCATTTAATGCGAACCAAAATTCAGTTAATACGAGGCAAGCGCATGCACAGTAATAGTAACTCGAAAACCGGAACGAGATGTTGGAAGGCCTGAATCTACGATACGGAATATTTTAAAACACGCAGGGGAAATAAAAGAGAAAGGTAAATTTGCATAAGCTTTTTTTGTGAGGAATAAGACGTGTTACACTGATAGAAATAGAGCGTCTTTTAACTGTTGCAATCAAAAACGCATTCTACTTAACAGATCAGCCATTCAGACAAAAGCTTTAAATTTGTTTAAGAGAGTGAAAGAAAAAAGAATAAAGTAGAAGAAACGTTTAATGCAAATGTTGGTTTGACCGATTTAAAAATCGTGTTCAGCTGCATAAGGTTTAAATTACCGGTGAGGCCGTCAATACAAATGAGGACGCAGCATCCAAATATCCCGCTGTTTAAAAAAAATAATCGAAGACAATGGATACACTGATCAGCAGATATTTAACGTGGATGAAACCGATTTTTTCTGAAAAAGGATGCCTTCCAGAACTTGCATTTTTAAGAAAGAAAAAACACTTCGGTCTACGCTGCGAAAATACGTATTGCGAAGACTGAAGATATTTTCGTTAGTGTAAGCTTACCTTCAGGAATGATATTTAGATTTTTTTTTGCTTTTTTATTTTTCTCTCTATAACTACTCTGTGACTTTTTTAACAATAAATTTAAATTATAAGTAATTTTTATCCTTTATTGTAATATTTCGTAATATTGAATATTATTAGAAAGTAGTTCCATTTTGAGCCAATAGATGGCGCCAGTACTTTTATATTTTTGTAATAAACATATAAATATTATAATAATCATATAAATCCAATAAAGACATAAAAACTTGTGTTTAAAATATTCTATTGCCAATTCCCGTCGATCTGGAATCAATTACCATATTTTACATATAAGTTCGAATGATACGACCACTTCATGGAATTTATTATCCACACTAAACGAGACCTACCTGTACTAGCAAATCTTATGTTACTGTACACAGCTGAAACTGCCAATAATGTGATCTGTGAACAGCTTCGCAATATTCACAACTAATCGATGGTCGATATGGCTGCTAACTGCAGGACTGTGGGATCTTTGATGTATATCGGAGGGAAGATCTCAGTCCCGTAAAATTTCAGGTTTGTATATACATCAATAAAAGTTAAACCAAAAACATACATGAATGGTTTTGCTGTGTCGCTACATTGCAGGTCGATTATACTGTATATATTGTAGATGGAACACTTAAAAATCAACGTATGCTATATATATATATTAAGAATAATTCTAGTTTACATCATCATGCGTATCAAGGATTTAGGCCTAGCATGGCCTGTTCCGGCCTTAGAAGTCATTGTTGAATCGCTTAAGAGGACGTCCTGGTTTTCTTTTTCCTAATGGCTTGCACTTTAAGGAAATATAATCATCTACTCTTTCCTCCTTCAATATACCCTATTCCTCCTATGGGTTTAAATTCGGAAGAAGGCTAGTTCAGAAGCCTTAAGGTAGCAGCCCCTACCACTGAACTATTCCATCGTCAGGCTAGTCCCCTGACATTGAGAACATAATTCTCCTTGTAAGCTGACAGAAAAAGATATTCAGATTGAATCTATGGGAAACGACCCTGGAATGGAAAAGTTAAAACAAAAATGGAAACGACAAAATATAATACACATAGCAAACTGGAATGTAAGAGGAATAGCATATAAAGAAATAGAATTAGACCAATTATTAAATGAAAGAAATTTTAAAATAGCAGTAATTACTGAAACAAAAAAGAAATTAAAAGGAACTATGAGAACCTAAAATTTTAATGTGATATATAGTGGAGTCGACAGAGACCAAAGAGCACAAGCAGGAGTCACATGATTTGGATTCATAACTCCCTTTCAAAACAGTTAAAACATTATAAATTATGGAATGAAAGAATAATAGAAGCTAGAATAAAAATAGATAGAGGCTACTTAACAATAATTGGTTTATATTCCCCAGAAGAAGGAAGAGAACAGGATGATATTGATTTTTATAATCAGCTACAAAACATATATAATAAAATTAAAAAAAAAATGATTACGTAATTTTAGCAGGAGACTTAAATGCAAGAATTGGAAACACGAAAATTAATAATAATATAGGAATACATGGAGAACATACTTAAACAGGAATGGTAAAAACTTTGTAGTTTATAATAACCCAAAAATAATGAAAATTCTAGTTTACGCTTTCTTAATGGTCTCACACGGACTATGAAATTCATCTCTCTCCTAAAAACATTCATAAGCATTTACAAGTCCGCAGTGGGATTCAAACCAACAACTCGTTGGTTGACAAGCAGGTATGTTATCCACTCGCCCACCAAAATAAAACAAATAAATAAATAATAAACAATTTGCATTTATTGATCAAAATATTGCCAGTAACATTCGCCATTGTGTGTAGGGTGTAGTTGGAAGAATATATCTCTCCTGAGTAGTAACGTCTTGATGTCACTAGTCATAAGCACGATGGAGTGCTTTGACACAAGGTGGAAAAATATTGCCAGATGACCAGTGTTGTTCAAATTCAATTGCAAGTGAAATTTGAATATAAAAAATCGCTAGGAATGTTTGCATTAAAAGATTGGTTTACCGAACCCTCCACAGCTCAATATAAACGAAGTCCACGGATGTCTTAATAAAACACGAACGTTGCGTTTTATTTTTAGTTTTTGGGGGAACATTGTACCGTTCTAATAACCAATTACACATATTTTCAGTTGAATGGCTATCTTGATATGCTTAGAAAACAAATTATGCATGTTTGGTTAACATGATATGGTGTCGGAAAACTAAAAATACAGGCTGTGGTGTTTTGTGGAGTGTTGTGACAACATGGGATATGGGATATTGTGTGATCATGCTTTCGTGAAGTTATATACCTTGAAAATATGACTTCTATTCTCAAAAAAAAAAAAAAAAAGGTCTTCTTTCCTGATCATCAAGGCACGCAAATTATGATTATGGTGTTATCGATCCTCAGTTGGCTTCCTGATATCTGCAAGTATTTATCTCATGAGCCACATCTTAGCAACCAGCTTGCACGTAAAGTTAAAAAATAGACACCTGTTTATCAAGCTGCACAACTAATTCTATGAATAAACACAAATAATATTCTTAAACGAATTTTGAAATACCTGTTAGAGTTCTACGTATATGTTCGAAGTGCGAATTCTAGAATAATGCACATGACAGATTCTCGAAATTCACGCCATTAAAGGAAATCCGCTGCTTATTTGAATAACATTCTTACAATTAAATTACAATTGCACAGCTGGTTTCATAATAAAAGAAAACGGACTTTTTTTAAAAAAAAAAAAATGTTATTGCTATTTTACCCTTTTTTTTTTTTTTTTTCCCTTATTCTTATTATTGTACGAGTGGTGCCATCTCACGGTAGTAGAAATTGAGTGTTTGGAAAAATTACGTATACTTTGGTCGCTTTAATGTGGTAATTAAAATACGAGTACAAGACTTGCATTAGTCTTCTGTTCTTTGCATTTTTTTAAAAAAAAAAAAACTTTCATATCTTTTGGATTTTGAATTTTGTTCTATTTAATTTTGTTAATATTTTGTTTGGTGTTAGTGCCTCACTAAAGCAGTTGGACAGACGGCACATGCGCGTCGTCACATTTTCCCGTGCATTTACACAATTCTAGATTCGAATACCATCTGGGATGGAATCTTTATAAACGTTTTTTAACTGACGGCGACTTAATTGGTCTCATGAAGAAATCATTAGGCATCCCTGAAACTCGGGTTTTAATAAAAATAGACAAACCAGCCCAGAGGACACGCATACAGAAAGGTAATATACGGATCACACTTTATCTGTAATTCAATCCTAATTCAAATCTTAGATATTAATAGTAAATTCCCATAAATGTTGGTTCATCTCTAGAGATTTGTTGTCTAGTTAACTTCGAATTCGGTTTAGAAATGGAAGCGTTTCATGTCTGATCAATATACGCTGCTTGGAAAGAAGTCAAAGGACCCCCATAGTGTAAGGAACAAACAGCCATGGTGCCCACCCTAATAAGATGTAGGACCTCCTTTCGCTTTGATGACTGCAGTAATCTTACGGGACTTGCTTTCCAAAGCATACCATAGCGATCAATTCCTCCTGTAGGCATGTAATAAGGTTCGGATTGTTGGGGGCGGACGTCCCTTGACCTACCAGTTCCCTTCTGTCAGTTCCCTTCTCGCAACCATTTCACCCGGACACAATTGCACCCACTTGGGAGCATCATATTCAGGGGAGGCTCGTGCATAGGCACTACGGAACTGCAGCACCCCCATTTTTTCTCGATACATAAATATATTTATTAATTTATTTATAATTGCTTGTAATATTTAATTTTATCATCAACAATCCTATGCAATTCTCTTATTTTGTTTAAGAAATAATAAAAATCCATCTTGTAGCACTTAGGAGAGCGATGGACGCTAGCAGCACTGTGTTTACTACAGTGCCATATTGCTACGCGCGCAAGCATATGCACGTCATAGTGAGATGCGAGCTATTAGCGTAATGCGACACTGTCCGTCGCGCAGTTCCACTGTTGTTTATATGCAGTTTGCGCCAGTAGTAGAGTGTTCGTAGTGCTTATCGTGCTTACTCCGGCTCTTTAAATATTGGACATTACAATTAAAGACATAACATTTGTTATAGTTTTTATTTTAGAACATTCTTGGGGTTATGATAATCGATTTTATTTTAAAGTAATTTTGAATTATACTAAAATATATAATTTTATCGATAATAAACAATATTTTTTCATGTTTAGTTTTTTTTTTTAAATTTTTACCATAATTTTGATATTTTATCCAAACACGTATACACTGTACTTACAGTGTGTATGTATATTTCGAAAGTTGCAGCACCCCCACGATTTCAAGCCACGAGATCATATTCCTCCAATTTATACGCAAACAAACATGTGACTCGTTGCATGGTACGATGCACTAAAGAAGCCAACGGGCAACCCATGGGGATGTCCGTTGACTTCTTTCCAAGCAGTGTACATTTTACCGATGCGTTTTGGCCTTAAAATTTCAAAGAACTTTCATTAATTACTAAGAAACACATAAAGTTCAGCAACAAATATAAATGATACTGTTACAATACTTTGTCGTCATTATATTTATAGCTTTCGATTGTTTCCAAAAAGAATATTTCATTTCCGCGATGTTCTGGTTACGCTTTAGATTCAACGTGATGATTGTTTTTATTCTTCGTAATTTACTTTCGCATGATCAAAAATAAGTCGCGTCCTTTAAAAAATTTACCCATGATAGATCCTGTATCTTCACCACACGCACATACACACACACATCGAGGCCTCCATTCTGATCTACCTTTTCCTTGTTCTCGATACTTACCTGGTCATCATCATAATTAATTTTCCATAATATTCACATGTTGCTCAAAAGATATTCACTCAATTAATATAAATTCAACTGGTTTCAGACAGCTGGGTCATAATTTATTATATTACAAATGATTTTTTTTTTTTTTTGAGGCTGTGTAACTAACCTGTAACTTCGATAGTTTGTTAGTTTATAGCCGAAATTATCGTCTTTTCTTACTTGCATATAATATCCACATACTTCACATACCACATGCGAGTATTGGTGGATAAAGTTCATGTGGATATCAGGAGTTTAATATCCATAAGTTTAGTGAAGACAGTTGTTTTCAAATCTTGCAAGAATCCCAAAAATGTTCATCTTAATTTGTAGCTTAGATGGAACAGAGAAAACTAATGACGAAAACAGGTCAAGCTGAATTCTTTTTTTTTTTTTTTTTTTTTTTTTTTTTGGAGTCCATATCTGGAGAATTTCTAATTGCTAGTTCATATCTGGAAACCCGGCACATAGATGTTTCTTAGGATAGTTGGTGGCAAAAGGCAAGTAGCATTGGAGGTAACGGATCCTGTAGGAATAACACAAGTGCCGTAATAATTGACAGGTACAAGTTGAGACTCAAAGGAATGCTGTGGATTTGGCGAGAGAGGAGCTGCTGGTTCTTTATTGACATTTTGGCATTGTTGTCGCATTTGCTCTAGTCGTTGGCTGTTCTGGCGTTTCCATTTTGTGCTGAAAAACAGAAGAAAAGAAACAGTTATAACTCTCAGAACCTGTTTTTATTTTCTAATTAATAAATGATGCTATACATGTTTGTTAATGAATGGATATAATTTTCTAACCGGAGTATTCAAGGGAATAAACATATAACGTTCTTTATTGGATGGCGTTTCCATAATGCAGTAGAAAGGACTGGTTCCTTTTGTTTGAACATACCTCGGTTGGAATCTCGTCAGTGATATAGGGACTATTTCAATTGAGTTGTCAAATTTCATAGGATAGTGACAGGATTCTCGCTCTCTGAAATTTGAGTTGTCTTCCACAAAAAGAATAGAAATACAAAGAGTTTGTTTTTGAAGTTAACTGTATTGGGATGTTTTGTATCGAATTATATTGTATTTTGTCGTTTTATATTATTGTGAATAAATGGCCTTCAATAAAGAGATAAAGAGAATATACAGGTTGATTAACATTATGGCTGAATAAAATTTCTGGGATGTTGCCACTTCGTATGCAACCGGATAATCCATTTTCAATTGAAAAATTCTTATAAGGATTCCTCGCTACTGCACTACTGAGATAATCTAGCGTGTAGTGTATAGTCATGAATATATGAGAGTACAGTGACGCGTAGAATTGGCTTTAGAACAAGAGATCATTTCGAAGGTTTGGAACTCGGGTAATAAAAAGCTTCTCCCAAGTAGATACTGGCCATTGAATTAGAAACTTTTATTTAATTATGTTAGACCTCCTTTAGCCCGAATTATGGCACGCATGAAGTTTGGCGTAGATTCCACAAGGTGTTAGATTGCACCTACGTCTACGAACATACCATGAGACCACCTACAGTCCTTTATTTGACTCAGATTTGACGGAAGAGGATTTTGCTCCCGGATCTGTCTAACATATCCCATACATTTTCAATGGCGTTCAGATCGGTCTGTGTGGTAGCCGGGGAAGATGGTGGAAGTCGCTGTTCGCTGAACACGTCTTGCGCAATGAACAGGCATTGTCGTCCATGAAATAACGGTCACTTGCTGGATAAAACGTCAACATTGTAGGACGGACTTGATCGGTAACTATGTTCAGATATTCTTTGGAGGACACCCGACCTTCCAACAATATCAGGGACCCATTCCATACCAACAGAACATATCCCACAACATGACACTACTTTCAGAACCTTGAGTTGCTTAACTGGCTCCCGTGAAACCCTCTGCTTACCGCGGGCACAGAACAAGGTGTACCATGACTCTTTGGATCATATGATTTTTCCAGTGTCCAGTCACGGTGTTCTTGACACCCATTGTGGACGAACTTGAGATCAATGGTTTCTGTATGGGCATGCAACTGCCAATACCGATCCTCTTCATTTCACTTCGCATAGTTCGGTGAGATATGGATCGGGATCATCCTTCATTAAATGCTTCAGTCAATTGCTGCACACAAGATCTGTTTGTTCGTACACGCCTTCTCAGATGATGGCGATCTCGTTCCTGACAGACTGTTTTACAAAGGCAATGTTGATATTTTTACACTGATTAAAAAAACCCGTGATATCTTACCTTTAGAGAAAGCAATCAGCTCTGCTGTTTTCAAAATCATGGCTCCAGCCAGACGGGCAACCACAATAAGCCCTTTATCAAACTCCGAAATATTCTTTGTTTTTCTCATTAGATCAACACTGTTGACGATTACTTACTAGCAGCATTGTTAAATAGTTGCCTAGAACACGTGATCACGCACATGACCAAGTATTTTGCATATACACTGCATAAGTGATGTTTACGTATATCTGCATAAAGGTTTTTTAATTCAGTGGCCGGTATGTGTACAATCCGGACTTATAAGTTAAATATATGTAACCTGGATTTCGGAACTAATAAATAAAAGATGAAACAGGCAATTGAAACTGAACCGTGTCTGTACAGTGAACTTGAAACTGGAGACCCCTTACGATAACCAACCAACTTGAGTCCTTATGATCATTAGGTTGGTCAGTAATGTATTTCGCTGCTATTTCACAGCACTCTCAAATTATCGCGTGCAGATTTTTTTGCAGGAATTATTCAGATGACCAAATTCGGTTTGACAAATTTCATCACAATGTGTATGCGATTGCTTATAAATTAAGTACTTTTCCGGGATTACAATTCTAGAACAGTAATATACAAAAATTACTAAATAATGATCTTTATTTTGTTATCCATTTTGTATACGTACGTTGTACATTATCTGATCAAAAATATCCAGACTCCTGTTCATCCCAACGCTCAATCTAATATGAAAGGCATTAATATGGAGTTGGTCCACCCTTTGCTGCTATAACAGACTTCTGGGATGTCTTTCCGCTAGGTTTTGGTATGTTACTGCGGTAATTCCCTTCCATTCTTTCAGAAGAGCATTAATGAGATCGGCCTGCAATCTCACCCAAGATTTACCCATATATGGTACTAATGTACTGTAGGTTGATCAACCAACCTCTCGTGTATGGGTTGAACATTAAAAGAAATCGGAGTTCCAGTTCATCCCATAGGTGTTGGTTGTTGAATCAAGGATGGATGCGGGCCAGTCAAGTGCTTCAACACCCATCTCATCAAATCATTCTTGCACAGACCTCGTTTTGTGAACTCGGCAGGTTCGTCTTGATGCAGGAAAGGGCTTTCGCTGAATTGTTTCCATATACTGGGAAGCATAGCATTGTTAGAATGCTATTGTAGGCCTCGGCGTTTGGATTTCTCCCATCACTCGAACTGGGGGAGGGGGGGAACTCATCCAGAAGAATCATGATCCCCCAGACCATGCCTCCTCCACCAACTTCACTCTTTGCACAACACATTCGGGAAGGTAACGTTCTCATAGCATTCTTAAAGCCAGATTCATCTATCAAACTGCCAAATGGTGAAGCCTGATTCATCACTTTTCATTACAGAGAATGCGTTTCGACTGCTCCAGAGCCCAATGGGGGCGAGCTTTACGTCACTCCAGCCGACGTTTGCCGTTGCTCTTGCTGATGTTAGGCTTGTATGCGGCTGTTCGGCTAGGAGAATACTCATGTTCTTCAGCTTCCGACGAGCAGTTGTGGTGTTGCTTACAGAGAACTCAGTAGCGAAAAAACGACGAAGGATAGGCGATCTTTTCTCGCCAAGCGCTTCAGCACGCGGTTGTCCCGCTCTGTGATTTTTTGTGGTCTACCAGGTCGCGATTGTTCTGGTTATTGCTCCTAGGAGTTTGCACTTCGCGATAACATAATTTATAGTTGATTGGGCAGCAACAGGGTAAATTTTCCCGAACTGAGTTGTTGCAAAGGTAATACCCAATGACAGTTACGTCGAAAGGCTCTTGAACTCTTCAGTACAACCCAATGTACGGTTAATGTTTGTCATTATGAAGATTACAACGTGTGCTTCCTTGTATGTCACTATAGAGCCATGGTTGTGATGTGTATAGCCATATTGTCGAAATATTTTTGATCAGATAGTGTATGTTTGTTTTCTTACTGTACGACTGTTAGATTGAATTCATTCTGTCGTTAGGTAAATTCGTCAGTGTACACAAATTATGTTTATTGTTCAACTTCGTCTGGGCTTTGTTGAATAAAATTCATCTGTCAGGTTGTTACGATTTCACATCTTAAAATAGGTCACCTTTATCGTAATATTTTCGATATTTCAATAATAAATTCGATATTAAGAATTATGATAATAAAAAAATAGAAATAATAACGATAAGAAATGCAATAATACAAATTTTAGAATTTTTAAGAATTTAGGAGTTTATGCTAGACTGCCTCTGTTGTCCTTTTTTGAAATCCTTTCCATGTAGATTTTAAAATCCACTCTCTACTATCTCACAAATAAAAAGAGATTTCTTATTTCCGTGAACTTCTCAGGCCTTAAGTCGATTGTACCGCAAGTCCAGTCGGAACAATTGGAGTTTGGGAAAAATGTCTCAAAATTTGATAAAATTTTAAGACAATTTTTCTGGAAAAAAAAACAAGAAATTTGCTTTATAATTCGTTTCTTTTTTTCTTTTTCTTTCTTTCTTTTTTCTTTTTCTTTTCTTTTCTTTTCTTCTTTTTTTTTTTTTTGGCAAAAGTATTCAGTATTTGGTAATCCGTGAATATATTATTTAGTTTTAAACATGTTTTAAAGTATATATTCCCGATGTTCAAAATTATCCCAATTGAGCTCGGCATTCTATTAATAGTTTTGTATTCCCGAAGTTCTTGAGTATTGCCTTTAATAATGGAAACCTGTTTTATAAACGTATTTCGCAAAAATGAGTAAACGCCTATATTAGATGTGGGAATAAATATAGATGGGACCATCTCAATTTTGGTTTCAGTTTTAACCATTAATTTTTGTAGCACACTTTGGCCAAACGATTCAAAATGATGATGAGTACTTACAAATAATTACGAATTACAATTAGGATCACCGCGTTCCTTTCACCATACTACAAAAACACACTGAACTATGGATATGATGAAAGAAGGATTCTGATTTTCAAAACGTTTGGATTAACCGATAAGATGTTCAAAGATTTAAGGCCTACGTAGTCTTCGAATAAAGGGGGGAAAAATACTGTCCCTTTCACGTGAGGTCACCTAATCTTCCGATTCAAATCTAGAAATAGTGCTCCCAAAGTGCTTCCAGACAAACGATCTGCATTGTGACTGTTTGTTTAAAAAAATAGATCTGAATTCCGTCAAAGATGGGAGAAATATTTTCTAGGCCTTCGCTCCGTCATGGACAGAGGTGCAAACCAGCCGATGAACGTACTCCGTAGCGCAGTCAGAAGAAATGCGTGTTTCCTCTTTTCAGAAAGATTAAGGGTTTCATTTTCGTGACAGACGCGAAGGGGATAAAAATATATACAGTTGGTAGACATAATATGCTTGCCGGTTGATCCTAGCTACCTCTTCTTAACTTTTAACTCTTAATAACCCCAACCCACATCATAGAGGCATTCGTTTTGTTTGTATGCTTTTCCACGAAATATGTAATTCGAATTCTTAAATTTTGGGAGTTCTGTTTTCATTTTAATGTTCCCGAAATGCGTTTTATGCATAAGAACATCTAAAAAAACGATTTTCTGTACTACTTCATAGAATAATACTAATTTGAACAACAACTTTCGACGGTTGGGTTTATTGCAGTGATTCTACAGAAAAAAAAAAAAATGAATACGTACTAAACATTCATTACACTGTTTCGATGAGTGTCAAGACAATGATAAATTATGCGGGTTGCATATAACATACTAGTTAGGTGTAATAAAGAAAAAAAAAAAATCCTGCATTTCAAGTGTCCCAGAATGGTACTTTCACAGATTGGTCAGGGAATAATTATCGATGTATGTACGTGTTCGTGTGTGCATATTCTAATAATTTTCTTTTGTGTCCTTCATTCTTTGCTTACCGTCTGTTCTGATACCAAGTCTTCACTTGGGTCTCTGTTAGGTTGAGTGTCTCTGCCACACTTCCTCTGTCCGCCACGCTCAGATACTTTTGACATCTGAACTTCCTCTCTAGAAACGCCAACTGAGCCTGTGTAAACGCAGTTCTTCTACGTCGAGCCTTTTTTATCTTACTGTCGCCGTTCATGGTTAACTCTCCGTCAGAACGCTCATGTCGGGCATTCGGAGATTGCTCCGCGTCATTGACGTTTGCGGATGACCTGCTGCCGCAGTAACCCATTGCTCCTGACATCGGTGGGCCGGGGGAATCTAAGGAATCCTCATTCCCACAACTTGGTGACGTCCGATCTGACGGGATGAATTGAGAACTCAGCGATTGACTAGCGCCAGAGAATTCTGCTTCTGAAAATATTAAAATCGGTTTTAATAAGGTCTGAGAAAGGAGCGATAATAGAAAATTAATTTAAACATTAACAGAAGAATGACTGCTAAAGTAGACAAAATCTCAATAAAAAAGTATCGGAATCTAATACAAGTCATTTATTTTTGGTAATCATAGCGTGACAAGATTGTGTAGATGACATATCAACTTTGCCTCTGGTTGGGAAGAGTAATTCAGGTAGTTCTGAGCTGGGATAGACACAGGCATAAAAAGAATTTCAGTGGAAAGAAGAATATATATTTGTAATTCCAACGCACGTGATAATGACAAGCTTGGAGACAGCTTCAAGAGATACTTGAAAAGATAACCAAAGAGGAAGCGGAAGATCAGCAATGATTGAGAATTTCAATCATTGCTGATCATTGAAATTTAGCAATGATCATTTCAATCATTGCTAAAACTATTTTTTGAAGATGACAGATTTGTTTATATTTAGACAAATATGAGGATAAATAGAGTCCGAGGCTAGTGAATGAATGGAGAAATTAAGCAAAAATGAATAGGAGGAAGATTAAGGAAAGTACAAATAAAAAGCTAACGTGTAAGGACAGAAGACTATAGAAACAAGTCAAGAAGCTTTTTTGAATTTTTTTTCGCTGTATAATAGATAGTAGGAAAAAAAAAAAACGTGTATGAAGCATACTGTCAGATGGAATTGGGTTGATTGAGATTGATAAGATTGAATGCTTGGTATGTTTAAGTGATTGGATGTTTTATAAATATCAGATGTTAATAAAAAAATATCAGATCCATAGAAACAATAGAAAAGAAGCAGATGCATTGAATTAGAAACTGGTTCCAAGTTTGGAGACGTACAAGACTGAGACAGAATTGAAAGCTTCTATAATGAATTTATTAAGCGGAGGTCTTGTTTTTTATTAATCTGGTAGCATTTAATGAGTTAACAACAGTGATGATGAAGGGAGATTCAAAGGTATTTGATATATTGCCATACAGAAACAAGTAGAAGGGATTGCGGCAAATGGGTTGGATAATTGCTTGGTGGATTGAATAGGAACGGCTTTCTGATACGTATCAAAGGGAGAGGGAGTGAGCCTTTGATGATGTAACGGTAGACAGTCGAGGTTCAAAGGACGTGAACGTGATATATTGCAAAAGTAGTGAGATAGCATTAAACAGAAAACGCTACAATAGGAGATGAATGTTGACTGCTAGAGACAAGAAGATGGTGTTCCTTTGCTTTGATTAAATTAAACCACACTGGACTGCTGCGCACGACTTTGGGCCACCTGGATTTCGAGGAGATCGTGAAGTTTTGGAAACGGGTCAGAAGAAAGTTTGCTCCTGATTTTAACATAGGTAAAGTGTGGGCTTTTGAATGCTTTGATGATAGGTTGAAGGATGTAATCTGCAGAGCTTGCTAAACAGAGATAATATGGTACATATTCAGTACGTTGAGGAACTTATCAGACAGATGCTAGGAATAGTCGTTTTTACAAAGGGTGGGAGAAGTTTGTTGTTTGAAATTACGGCAGAAAAAAACTTATATTAATGGAATGCGTTCTTCTGTCTGATTTGCCTGTATTGTAGGATGAAAATACGAATTTCCTGGATTAAAAAAAAAATGACCGTCGCGTCTGGATAACTCACCTTTACTTGAAGAACCCTTATTAAGATTTTTTCTATCCTAGACAGGATTCGAATCCACGTCTTTCCAGAGAAAATCCCTAGAAATGAAGAAAGATTTAGGGAATGAGGATTGTTGTTTCGCTTCACACAGAGGTTAACAGTGAGTGCTGGATGTATTGCCTGATAGGTTGTTAGGTGCGCAGACGCTGAATGAGTTTAAAGCACAACATATAGTTTCAGTGTATGTTAGTTTTACTCGTAGTTATACTTTCCGCTTCGTCTTGATTCTTTTTTTTTGGCGGGGGGGGGGGTATTATTCATAATATTAATAATATGAACACATCGTAAATTCCATTTAGAAGGTGCTCGATCTAGTTTATTACAGAAGTGTAAGGCGCCTTCCCTAAATTTTAATATCTAGGCTTTGAGAATCAAATGAGTTGAAGCTTCTTCTCTTCGGGCTTTTAATACACGATAATCAATTTTTTTAGAGTATTATCAATTTGTGTTTTAGTTTGTCCAATTATTATGTCACAAACTTAGAGTATGTCATGATTTGCTAATTTCTAACATTAAGAAAACGGATTTCCAAGGGCAATTTAAAGACACACACACACACACACAGAGAGAGAGAGAGAGAGAGAGAGAGAGAGAGAGAGTCTTGGGTCGAGCTTAACATCTGTGATTGAGTAGTAGTTTTTCTTTTGTTTTAATTACGTCAGCTAGCTTAATCACATGCGATATTCTCTTATGTGCTAATCAATCCAAAACTTGGTTTGGCACAAGCGAAAAGTCTGAAGAACACCAATAATTTTGTTATCTTAGATGATCTAAGGGTATATTATTCTTAATTTATAACTGTGCATTATCAGCCGCGAGTGCCTTCATATTTCTGATAATATTTATTATCGCCAAATCTTTATTAAAAAGTTTTTTTATGATCTCCAAATGTATCTCATCACCTATTTTATCTTTCTTTGTCATCATCGCTATTTTTTACTGATAATTCACTTAAATTTATCATCAATGTTTCAAGTATTCCAACTTAATTGATTTTTGAAACCCAATTTGCACACAATGAAATGGATATTTACACTTACAATTTGAACTGGTCTGTTGAATGCACAGCTTCGGACCTATTATAGTTTAATGGGGAAAAAAACATCCGTTACAGACATAGGTTTTATATGTATGGAAATATATACGACGAACTCGTATCTGAAATGGAGATTGTAATAATTATGTCATGTTCAGACGATGAATTTTCATAAAGTCTTTTCATTTATTAACTAAAATTCCTACAATTTTACATCCATTCAGTCCTATTTATATTTCTTGCAAATCTCATATAACTGCACTAACAACGTCACATGAAACTTCGTATCCGCATTCAGTTTATAAACCGACTTATTAGACTTTATAATTAAATGTGCAAATTATAATTGAATAAAACCAAATTTCGATTACTATTGCTTAGTGAAATATCTCAACATGGTTTTTCTGTCATCTTCTCTTACTTAATTCAAAATTCAACTCCCTTCTCCTTTAATTATTCATCTTTTATTGTCAACCTTCCAAGTTTTCACTGCTCGTGGTTTGTAAGCGTACATTCAGTTTATCCTTATATATAAATTCCCTTATTACTTCTAAATGTATGAAATTGCGCTTTATTTTTGCTATCACTACTACATTAATTAACATGAATTCCCTATTAGTCCCTCATCCTCCAAAACGTAGAGAATAACCTGGAGAATAATCGAAATTCTTCTCTTTCTTACACACGCCAACAGGTGTCATTGCATTCAGACAGGCTTTGAAATACGAAGGCTTGCTGAATTAGCTTTAGATTTATCCTTTAAAAAAAGGAAAAAAAAAAACACTTTTTTAAATTGCAGTTTTATGATTCCGAATTTACACAATGATATATTTTTACTTTTTAAAGTAATTATGCGAACGGTTTTCGCTTTGACCGAGAATCTTGATCTTAGCATGGTGTTTTTCATTCTACGTACTTTTCATGAAATATTCTTCACAGACATGGATGCACTGTCTCTTTGACGTAAGAATGCGTTCCCTACAGTATATAATTTGTCAGTACTAGTTTACAGCCCCTTGCTACTTTTGCATTTCTATCAACATTCTGTCTTCCTCAAAAACTGAAGGCATTTCTGAACTATAGGACTGCGGTGATTCCCAATCTCCAAACTTAAGAGTCTTGTATGCAATGATATTATTGGGCAGTATTAGACCTGCACTGTTGGATTGGTTAGTTTGGGATTTTATGGCAGAAGCAACTCAGATTATGAGGCTAGTATATCATGCCTGTTAATTGTGTGTGTTATTTATGGCTGGGGTATCTGTTTTACGAGATCAAAAATCTTTTTTTTTTTTTATGTGTCACGTGGTAACTGCTATTTTTTTTTCCCTTAATTTCATCCATATTTTATTCAAACTGCTGTGGTGGACTTCTGTTCTTTGTGCCTTGCAACATGATTACGATTGCTCATAGTATAGATGCGTGCATGCTGCACTTATAATTAATATGTTGAAAAAGAAAATATGAAGCGATTTGGAAAAAAAAGACGTCTTTTTGGCTAAATAAAAATTCTGTATCAAATTTCAACCAGACTATATTTGGCTTTTAGTTTGAAGTAATGAAAGATATTGCTTATCGTTCTACGCTATAATAGATAACAGACATCATTATAACACCAACCTGAAGCAATCACAAATAGTTTTATTTTTCTCAACAAACGTTTCTATCGAGCGGGACAGCGAGAATGAAACCCAATATGCATTTGGAATCACCTGCTATAGTTGTGTAATACCAAAGCTTATTACAAGTTTAGTTATCCTAAACCTTATTTCTGTCTGGTCGGTGTAAACTTTCTAAATAATAAATGAAGAATTTAATTGATTCAGTATTAGGTATTGCATGCTAGCATATAGAATCAATGCTTTAATAAACGATAGAGGATTCATATAGATGGAAAAAAAAGGACAGAACAAGAGCAAGATGTCTGTCGATATGACACATCCATCTTAGGGGAGTCTGTGACGTAATGAAAGAACACGTGGACAATGTGAAGATAATGAAAGAGTGTGTGATGAAAGAAATTGTCGAACGAATATATCAGGACACACTGGAGGTGGCTTGGACACGTAGAGTGTATGAATAAGGAAAGATTGACAAAGAGAGTGTTCCTGAGCAGGTGGTTGGACGTTGCAGAAGGGGGTAGGTCACCTAAATGCTTCATTTCATACGCTCACTCACCTGGCTAGGTCAGGTGTGTGAGCATGTGACCGTAGGGTATGTTTGAAAAGGAAGATAGATAAGGAATGGCAGGTGTGTCAAGTAGGGGGGGGGGGTGAGCCGAGTAATAATATTCATTGTCATTGTTTACTCTATAGGGAATAAAGGCGTGAATATGTTTCATGTTATGTAATAAAAATGTTCTTTGTTTCTTTTGTAGAAAAATCTCCTTTCCTTTTCTTTAAAAATTTCACGAAGATCATTTTTTTTTAAATTGATCTTTATCGATAATTTACACTTTTGGATTCTCGATCAATTCACTTTTTTGATATCTTAACATGCTGACGTTGAAAAAATCGTCATTTATTATGCAAAGAATTTCTTCCATCTATCTTTATCTCCCGTTCCATACTTTTACTACTGAACCATTATTTTTTTCTTTTTGATACCCGAGATTAAATCGAATCTATTCCTCTTCTCATTTAAAGTGTTTTTCCGTGCTTTCTAGTTATTTTTCATCTTCTTCGATAATGAGTAAGCCATATACAAATTTAAAATGAATAATTCTCATCACATGTATCGATATCCCTTTTACCCCCATCCTTAATCTTGTCCATCGTCCTTTCTAGGTTCATAATGAAGATAGTTGACGATATTGGATTCCTTTATCTCATATCTCTTCTGGTTATTAAACAAGTTCTCAAATCTGTTTTTCTTCTCATCATTATCTCTAATTACAGATATCTTCTGATCACCATCATCATCATCATCAAATTCCTGCCATGCACCCTCAAGGGGTGTACAGGATATGATAGTATTACATGAAAAAAATTTACTTCATTACTAACTTCCTATTTACAATTTTCCTCGAAATCAGTCTGTTGCTTGTCAAGACTCCAACATTATCAGATCTTATATTTCTTTCTTCTAAGGCACTTTTTACTGTATCAATCCACCTATATCTTGGTCTTTCTCTGGGTCTTTTTCCTGCCAACCTGCCAGAGAACACTTGTTTTGCTAATCTTTCCTCGTCCATTCTGTTTAAGTGACCATCTGACAATGTCAAGTTCTTTCTTAATATCCTCGTTTTTAATATGATATTGCCATTGATGCCATCTGTTCACGCCTCTAATCTTTCTCAGGACTCTCATATCTCCGGTTTCTAGTCTTTGGTCAAGTGTTTTACTTCTGACCCAGCTCTCAGATCCATAAGTTAAAATTGGTTTGAACACTGTCTTGTATACAGCTAATTTAGTGTTCCGACTAATTTCTCTCTTATTCCATATGAATTTATTAATTGACTTCCTGCCATACCAGCTTTGTTGATTCTGTTGTCTACTTCCATATTTAATTTACCATCTTCACTAAAAATCATGCCTAAGTAGCGGAAATGTTTTACTTGTTCTGCAGGTTCTCCATTCACAATCCAGTTGATATTTTCAATGCTTCTGCCTATTTTCATTGTTCTGCATATGAAAATATTCTGCATATTTTCATATCTTTTGATAACCTTATCAACTTGTTATGTACTCTCTAGGATGGCAACCCCTCCGAAGTTGTTCCTTGAGCTACACTAATCCAGTGCTTTCTAAAAGTCAACGGAAACAAATATGAATATTTCTTATTCTTTCAGCGAACCGTAGTAGCAATATCTGTTGTGTGGTACTTTGATCTTCCCTGACCATTTTGTTCTCATTCTTTCCGTAAGTACTATTTTTGTTACCTTTTGCCTAGATGACTTGTTAGAACTGTTTTATAATTTTTATATTCTTACTTTCTAATGTACTGTTTACTAGTATCAGTTGCTAACTCTTTATATACCATTGCGTCTTCCCATACAATATTATTTAGTTAATGTAGCCCTGTATTCAGACTTTCTCTGCCATATTTAATCAGCTCTCCTATGATGTTATCATTTCCAGTACTTTTTGTCACTGCTTTTTCTACTTATTCCTTAAAGATATTCATTTCTCCTTGAATATTTGTAGGTGATATCTGTTTCAGTTTTTTAATCAGTTCTTTGAAATCATTTGAATCCAGTTTCATCGTGTATAGCTCAGTACAGTATCTTATTCAGCGTTCCAAACCTTATCTTTCTAAGCACTGTATTTGTCCCTTGTTACTCATATAACCGGATATAACTCATATATTACTCATATAACTCATATAACTAACAATAACTGGAAAGTTATTATTCATCGTAGTCTAAACCCACCTTAGGCTGCTGAGGAAGATGATTATGAATACTTCTCCATATCGTTTGGACTAACCATTTCGCCTTATTCATTCTGACCGCTTTTTTAACGTATTATAGTTTTCTCTATGTCTAGCAGTGACGTAAAGGAAAAACCGGAGGGCACCACAGATAGTATTTCTATTCCCTATTCCCCCCCCTCCAGTTATAGACATGCTGTGGAGGAAGCTAGATATCGTTTTTATTAATTAATTAATACAATGGAGAACCTTTTACGTATATTTGACAAAATATATATGCATTATACTTATTAAGTACATTTAATTTAAGTATTATATATATATATATATATATATATATATATATATATATATATATATATATATATATATATATATATATATATATATATATATATATATCACGCTTTTCAAGGATTTAGGCCTAGTCCATATACATATATATTTTTTCGTAGAATATAGAGGTTTGAAACATAAAATTATTGTCATGGAAATGAGTGTATTTTTATTATATAAACATTTGTGCAATACTTTTTTTCCTCATATGGTCTTCCCCAAAAGACCCACAATTCCCGCATTGCGGATCCTGCAAATATTTTCTGTGTGCCAACTGATGAGTAGTCTTATTTAATAAATAAAAACGCGTAAGCAACTTTGAAGTTCAGACTGTACAGAAATTGTCTACTGTCAGTCACTTGTTTCCGTCCACATGTTTGCCAAAATAGTCGCTTGTTTCAATTTATTGCCGGGATGTGCGCATGTCCTTACTGCCTATTTCACGTGCAAGGACTTGTCAGTAATATGAAACGGACTGTTGTCGGATGAAAATTATTTTCTCACGATTCTTCAAACATTATTAGAATAGTTGATTTGTGCAGATCTACACATCATAAGCTTTAAATACTTGAAGAGAGAACCTCCGTAACTCAGTCGGTATAGACGAAGCCCCTTTGGTCGCAAAGACTTGGTTTTGATTCCCGTCTATCTGGTCACCTTCGACTAAAAGGTGAGTTAGCCGCTCTTATACGGAGGTAGGGGTTTACTTTACCCGGGTTTTTCGTCCCTCGGGTTTTTCGTCCCTCTGAACAGACAAACTGGAACCCTGAATACACACACACACACACACACACACACACACGGATCTACAGTATAAAATACATACTTAATCCCTCATTAGGAGGGCTCAGCCCGTTCTAAGGGGGAGAGGGGAGGAAAGGGGGAACCCCATACGAAATAAATAAATACTTGATAATATTAAGTACACATTTTTTTACATAGCAGCACGATCTTTTCGCATGTAAGTGTATTCTTTTGTAAATACTAATTTATCTAATTATATTGTTAGCAATAAAGCTGGGTTATTCTTTATGAAACAGTGAGGGTTAGCGAAATTGTGTGTGCGTGTGTAAATGGGGGAGAGAGAGAGAGAGAGCAAACGAAAAGAATGGAAGGAGACTGAAATAAACAGAGTAGGTAAACTCCTAGCCTAGCCTACCGTGTATTAGCAATCCCTACGCCTTTCCTTTATTCTTAGAACATTATGATTCCCTCAAGCTTATAATCCACATGTATTTTTGAAGACTTTAATACCCACCATGTTTCATTACCTATAATTGCACAAGAAGAATAAAGATTTTTAAACGAATCTGAGTTAATTGTCATATATGAAGGTAACAAGTTTTTACTTTCTGAAATTCGGGGTTTTCGTCCCCCAGAGTAGGCACACCTGACCAGTAGAACTCACGCAATTTATAGACATATACACATTTGTCTCATAGTCTGGTTCTGCTGTAATACCCATCATACTAAACCAGACAGAATAAACGTTTCCTATCAAATATGCATCTGAAAATACCTAGTAAAAAAACAACAAAAAACCTTTTTACTTTAGTTGGGCAGAGAGTTTAATCTTACCTTATCCTTAGTCTTAATCTTAGCCTTACCACGACTGAATGGTCATTATTTTGGGAATTTACTTAATAACATATGCAGTGACATGTAAATTATGGGTGAAATAAATAAAAAAAAAAAAGACCTATTCTGGCAATTAACTCGGCGTTTCATTCAAACAGATACAGTCTATTGAAATGGCAAACATCTTACGGAACGTTCTTATTGGATTGCTGTCAGTTTGCTTTGAAGTCTGATTTTCTGAAATATCCGTCTTTCGTTACATTCTAATAATATATTACTGTATTTATATTTAATCATACAATCGCGTATACAAGTAAAATGCTGATTCATTTTTAATCCTTCCTTTAAAATATCTCTTATTCGAAGATCGTGTGTCCGTAGACCGAATTCGAACTGATTTGCTCATTCAATATTAACTAAATATATGATTTCGTTTAGTAATCAACGTCGACTATAGTGAAACCGTTAGCGTTCTCGCAGCCCTAAACCCCCTCACCCCACTCCGCCTCATGTCATTACACGGTGAAAAAATACGAACGATATTTTACGGTTCACAGTCCTTTTGTCCGATTTTAAAAAGAAAGTGCCGTCATTCGAGATAACAAGAAATCATTGTCGATCGTAAAATGGTTACATAAACGTGACCCCGGGTTCAAATATTCCTTTCGTAACTCATTACCCTAACAATCTTCATGGGTTGTGTCGATCTAACTAATGCAGTTGCGGCTGTTAAGCCCGGAATTTTTTTTTTTTTTTTAAACTGACATGTAACGAGGTTCGAAAAATCATAAGACCCAGGGGGTCAAGTTAATGGGGTTCAAAACTACCAAAAGTGACAAAGTTAGTACAATAGGGGAACAACAACTACACTCAGTGTTTCCCCGACAACATCGTGTGCAGCCGAAAATTGTCGTTCTTTAGGTGCCTTTGATGAACACTATTTTGCGCATGCTTGTCCGTTGTGAAAGGCCCAGCTGGAAGTCACTGAAATAGTCTTGTTATGGAAATGTGTCAGGTTTCTGTGGGGTCCTAAAATTGACCGAAAGGTCCAATTAAACTGTTATTGTAAATCTTTTAGAATGATAATAATAATAATAATAATAATAATAATAATAATAATAATAATAATAAACCTGTCTACAACGTTGGGTTTTCTATTTCGGGACGTTTCAGTTAAATGTTTTTAAACTATTCAATCAGTATCAAACTGTAATTACCGCTGTATTGTTTTGGAACATGGGAAGATAAGTTTGGTAGTTTCAGAAAGCAATATGGAATCATATATCAGCTCCGTTTTCGGCCAGTATGCCAATAACTATATGAAGGAACTCACGCAGATAATTTAACTGAAGAGATGATTCGTTTTTACTGCTAGCTGTCTAATATTAAGTTAAATTTACGGATAGATTTGTATTAGCATTATTCTCTGTCGTCATTTATTTACTGTCCAATTTTATATACATTTTTAAACAATCATTTGTTTTAATGCTCTACTAATGAACAACAAATTGTACAGAATTACAGTTTTATCATGCGGTCTATTTAATGAAAATTTTATGAAGATTCTGCGATCCACTCGGTAAAATATTAGAAAGTAGATTTGAATCACTCATACATTTGTAATCTTCATACTTCAACAGACCTATTCGCTAAGCATTTTTTCAATACTTTCTATCCATTTATTCTATTCGTTCATCCATCCATCCTATTGAAATTCCTAATTTTAAGTTAATTGAATTTTCATTTCATTTTACATTCTTTATGTTCAATGAAGTACGCAGCCAAAGTATTTAATGAAAGTATACCAAAAAAAAGGGGGATAGGGGTGGAAAGAAACGTGGATCTATTGCTGGGTAAAGTGCAGACAAATTCATGTTTAGGTAACGTTCTTCATGCCTCAGTTACATCGTTAGCTTTTTATCTATATAAAAACATTTTTTTCTTATATGCAAATTTAATTTTAGCCTGTTTTAGTGAAAATACGTTCTTTTAAATTTCATCTAAATTAGCTTAGCTTACTGGGAAGGGAGAGCTTTATAAACACAAACATTATTCTCTCTATTTCGAAACTGGGAGCCCGAGAAAGTCTCCTCACCTGTCGCATCGGCGTGGGTACGATATATATCGGCTACTTTATGATATGAATTTTAGGGATTTCTTGAAATAATTAATATTGTAGAAGAAGCTCAGGTCTTTTTTGATTTATCAACTGCTGAAAGTGCATTTTAAATGACGTGATGTCACAGAAACACTGCACAACATTGGCCACCATCTGTTGTTTTCACCATGAAACCATAATGAAACTGCATGTACAGGATATTAGATTATCTCCCCCATTACCAGATCAGCATCCCCAATCTTCAGAAAACACACACACACACACACACACACACACACACACACACACACACACACACACACACACACACACACACACACAAAGTAATCCTATTTTATTAGAAGCAAGTACATAATTCGAAAACAGATGTTGGAGCGACTACAAAGGATTGACGTACGAAAACGAATTCCTTCCAAATAGTACTAAATCCCATGCACATTAATCAAGACGAAACGATTATTGCTTAATTATTGTTAAAAACAGGGGTAATAAATGCGGAAGATTTCCGATATTCAGCATCTTGTCTGTTCAGACAAATTTTAACATCTTTGGCGATTCAGTGAAGATCATCAGATTCTTGTCGAAACACTGCAATTGAAATATTTCCTCTGTATTCGAATGGTTGTTGTGTTTGACATAAAACGTCACGTCGAATACAATGTACGTTGCGATTATTTGACTAACGAAACACTTGTAGGATTCCTTAATTTGCATGAATAATTGAAGCAAATTAACTTCCAGTCTTAGCTGTTCGACGGAGCTGAAACGTTACCATAGCTTAAGGAGGAATAGTTGAGGCAGGAATAAATATTTTTGGAACAAATCCTTTAAGGTGATTACGTGTTACATATTCTACATATTCTCCCAAGCAGCATTCTTTCTTTTTCTGCCATTCTTTGCCACGTTAGTTTAGGCCTTCCTTTTTTCCTTGAGGGATCTGTGTCGAAACTGCCCTTGGCATTTCTCCTCTGTTCGTTTTTCAATCCATCTCCAATCCATTTCTATCTGATCTTTTTATTTCACTGTCAATACTTTTTTTTTTTGCTTTGTCTATTTATGTAACTCATCATTTGTTCAATGTTGTGAGGCAAATATGTTTAATATTTCACATAGATATTTTATTTGAAAATTTTTACTTTCTGTGTCTTTGTTCTCTGAACTCTGTAATTATATGGCCCTGACATTGTTATTGAAGATCTTTATTTTGGTTTTATTATGATATTTGGATGATTTCCGTCTATTATTTACTCTTCTGAAAAACAGCATTTGCTTTCATCATTCTTTCTCGTTGTCATTTCCACTTTTTAGTATCAACATATACAGCAGTTAACATTCACTTCGAATGTATTTTCGTCAATTTTAGTTTCTTTCTGGCATTTTGTTTCATTTCCCCTTATCAGCTGTCTTATATAATGCTTCTGACTTTGCTTATATATCAGCGTGCTTTGATTATATTAAAACTATGTCATCTGCATAATTTAGATTTTTCAACTGTGATATGAGATTTCAGTTTCTTCTTCTTCTTATGCTTGCAATCTTCTACATAATCCAATCAATTACTATGTTGCAAAGTTATCCAGACATTACACAACCCATCTCACACCAGTCTTTATCTCAAAGCATTTTGTTGCAGTTTACTATGCCTTTTACTTTCTTTACACATTTTTTTATTATTCTCACATATTTATCAGAAATTCCATAGCTTCTTTATTCATAATATCTTTCTGTCAACGCTATCAAAGCTTTCGTAAAATTTATAAAATTTATAGATTTTACGTATAAGGCTGTTCTGAACAGTACTCTCACCTGTTCTAAAACCAACTTGTTCATGCTTTCATGTCTTTTCTACTTCACTTTTATTTCTATTTATCAATATTTTACAATAACGTTTTTGAGGGTCAGAGTAGACAAATTCCTCTCCAGTTTTCACATTCAGTAAGATCGCTTTTCTTTGGAATTATGATTAGTGTTGCTTTCGTTACCAGTAAATCGCCATTCTCATTTCCTTGGCAACATGCTCGCTTACCTATTGTTCTCTCATCTTTATTACTTTTCTTTGCAAACTTTGGCATTCATATCACCCATAAGAATAATCATGTCATGCTTTGCTATTTTTTCTACACTCTTTACCTTTATTTAAAGGTCCTCAACACTTGTTGATAGATAAATCTGCATGGTAATAAATTTAATACATCGTGAATATAATTTATTCGTTATTATTCGTTATTATTATTAGATACTAAATACCGTATTTGATATCCACCTACAGTTCTAACTTTTATAAGCCTGTCAACTTAGTTCATTTATTACTAAAATATATATATTCTGTATCTCTTCATTTTTCTCTAATAACGTGCCTTTCCAGTTAAGAACATTGTTCTAACCTTCCATACTGTGACCTTCCGTGAATTAGTATTTTTTGTGGAAGTGGTGAACTCAAAGGTTTCCTGCAGGCTTTGAAGTCTTCATCCACGGATTATGTCATCTTAAACAGCAATCGTCTTGAGATCCTTCAGGTCATCACACCCAATGTCTCGTGTACAAAGTTGCTCGGATTCTCAGTTTCCATCATCAGGAAAATGTTTTACTGGGAGGTGTTATTAGCTTCGTCCAACTTTCCTCCTCAGGACAAGTAACCCATGAAGCGACTAAAGCAGTGGTAAATTTGGAGGGCATCGAAAGCAGGCAAAATTGTATATCATCCTTAAAAACGCTTTTTTCTTTTTAATTACATATTTTCTTGATAGGGGGCAACCAAATAGTGCTTGCCTAAGGGCGGCATATACTCTAATAACAGTTCTATTCCTCCTTTATCCGGGCTTGAAACTGACATGGGGGGGTGCATATTCCAAGTAAAAATAACATGTTACTTGACTGGAAATGATTGAACATCAAGGATCCAAAACTGCGTGCAAAAATGGAATTACAAAACGACTTACCTCCAAAATTCAACTGATTTCACCTATGAAGCTGCAAATAACTTAAACTATAATTTTAACATGAAAGAGACTTTGTTGGGGATGTTAATTACTCAAAAAGAATTGGACTTAAATTTCCATTCTGATCAATTTGGCTTCGACAAAACTTAATATTACTGCATTACTTGCACATTTCATTATTATTATCTGACTTACCATCTGATACGCATCTTGTACCAAATGGAAACTATTCTATGCGACTTCATCGGATGAACGTCCGCTATTTTTATTCACGTTGCTGCTCCGAATGTTAATTGACGCAGTCTCATTCATTTCTATACATCTCTAAGTTTATGCTTAAGGACAACTTTTTTCTTTCTATTTTCTACGATAAGAATTTTAGGAGAATTTTTCAATTAAAGTACACGTTGATTTGTAATATATTAAATAACATGCACTATTAAACTGCTGAGAGAGAGAGAGAGAGAGCCACTGTGATAATTTTTAAATTTAATTAGTTATAAATTTGCTATTAAATAGTTTTGCTTTCATAACCATTCTTCGTATTTTCTCCTGTTCTGTTTTAGCATGGTCAGAAATGTGTTTAAAAATTTATAAATTCGGTATTCATACTAACGTTCTTATAAAAAAAGACTGGCGACCCTTATACAAAATATTGTGCTCTAACTTGTGATTCAAGTTCTTTTTCGAACATTCCATTGCGTCCTTTTCATACTGACTCTCCTCCAAGGAGGCGCTACCCGCTACCCCACAGTTTTTAAAATATGCTGCCGTATACAAAATGCCGTTCTCATCAGAAGAGCTGTGAGAAAAAAAAAAAAAAAAAAAGAAAAAAAAATCTACTTGGCGTTTCTACTAATTGCCAATCAGCAGAAATTCTCGTATAGAGGTGGACGAAAACATATAGCTGTTTTTATTATTCTCTTCGTTCAAAATTTTCCCAGAGTATTACGAAGAAAAATATTCGTAAGAAAGGCAGCGTTAGGAAGCTATTATAAATGCATAACGCTAGAAGTACGGCAGGTCTTGCTCAGTGCAAACCCAATGGGATTTCTGTGTATCTTCTGAATGTATTCTCTATAGCCACGAGTTCCTACATTCGGCTTTCTTTCATTCTATTTCCTGTGTCGCGACCTGAAAACTTTTCTCTGCCATTAACCCAGGACGCAGGAGTCTTACCGACTTGTAACCAACAGAGGGTGGGAAAAAAAAAAAAACTTTGCCTCCGATCCATGCTGGTGTATGTCCTTCACCTTCCCAAGTAAGCCTCGTTATTGAGTTTTATCCCCCGCTGCGGAAACCAAACAGCCTTTACACTTCGCTACGTCGATAAGTAACCTTTCGGACCAATTTGTGGACTACTTAGCCTGATTACAGTGGGTAGGTCCGAACCACATGTGCCCCGGCACGCGTTTCTTTTTGCTGTTTTCGTAAGCGTTCCCTGTTCTATCTGATGGGTGTAAATCGACGGAAACTCAAGTACTGGAGTGGAAGGTTATATAAGGAAAGTACAACTGCACTTGCAGCAGTATGAATGTTATCGTGTAGTCAGTTCTGCAAACAGAGCATTGTATTGGAGTGGCAGTTTATATTTCTGTCAACACAGTTTCAATTGATTCCCCTGGAGGGAAAGGGTGGAGGTAGTTCTAGTAATCCCTTTTTAGTTCGTCCTAATCTCAGCGAAATACTAGTTTCGTCTACAATCTGAAAAGGGTGTGAATTTGAAAAGGGTATGAATATACGATATTCAGTGGCGCAGCAGTGGATTGTCAAAAGTAGTTTTAGTACGTTTTTCATTTACATAACATCAAAAAGCTAAAAATTATTAATATTCTCAGCTGAACTTTAATTATGTAGATATCTACATAATTATGCATCTATCTAACTGTTTTATGCGTAGTCCTGCGCTGTACCATGCAGGCTTTCGAAAGCAAATTTTAGGAATAAGGTGATTGATCCTTATTTCCGTAGTCTTTCAGGTGTGTATGTAGCAGGTTTTTTATTGTCCCGGAAACTCGGGTTTTTCATCCATCATATAGACAAATCGGCGAAGAGAACATATGCAATTTATAGACAAAAAACAAACAAAAAAAATTATTGGTGGTGAAAGTAGGAGAGACCGTGAGTTGTTCTTAGCGGAGTAATGTGTATGCCTGCCCTCCCAGCGATGAGTCTTTAGACTCCTTGTAGGTGTCACGTAATAATAGTACATGTATTGCGTTTTTCTGGGTGGTTAGTGAAATGAAAAACCCGAGTTTCCGGGAGAAAAAAAAAACCCTGTCCTCTCGTATGACACCGGCTAACTTACCTTCAGTTGAAAATCCCCGGTGAAGATTCCAGGGTTCGAACCCAAATATTCGAAACCGGCTGAGCTACAGATGAGCATGTAATTTAACTTACAATTCTGTAAATTTCAAGAAAAAATTCGCATGAAGATACAATAAGATATGGTAAACCACATTCGCTCAAAAGATTCGAGTCTTAGGTCATTACAGGACTCAAAGAATCTTGTATGCTAGTAACGAAAAACAATATGGCAATTATAGAAACGAATGAAAAGGTACATTTCGCTATTAAACTTAAAATTTGTCTTTCGTTATCTATTTACAGGCGCGTGTTCTACGAGAGGACGTTATTTGTTTAATGCCCTAAATAGAAATAAAAAAATATATTAAATATATATAAATATATATATTTATATATATAAATATATATAAAAATATACAAGTAAAATATATTAAAATATCACTCCTTTTATCCAACGTTTGAGTAAGTCTTATGTTCCTATCAGCAAACCATTTTTTCGGATCACTAGCACAAACGTCATCGGTAATAGTGTTTCTCACAGAGTTGTTCGTTCAACTTAGGGTACATAGTGACGCTTGGATGTCTAATGTCAGGACTGTACGGAGAGAATGGCGAAGAAACACTCGCCATCCATCCTTTTACATCAGATAAGATCCGGCTCATGAAACGCATGGCCTCTATTGTCATGAAAAAGGCGGGATATCCGATCTTAGTCAGATTCTTCCTTGATTTTTGGGTCTCATTTCGCCTAACTAGAATACCAGAAAACATAAAAAGAGCAAGAGTTTGTACTCAGTCTTGTCTTATAACTTACGTGAAGAAAAAGTGGAAACTATTATTTCATCCCATTGACCACTCATGAGCGGTGTAGAGAGTTTTTGAAATGACCCTCTTGGTTTGTATATGTATGCAGTTATAGTCAGTGGAGAATAAATATACTTTGATAATCTTCCTGCTCTCCACACTGCTTTTCTTGATGCGATTTTTTCTTCGAGAGATTATTTACTTAATTATGTAATAGAAAATTGTTTAATAAGTGATTGGTGTTTGAGTACTTTTCAGTGTTAGTAATATGCGCACAATAATTTTCGTTACTGGAATTCGACAATTCAGAGAAGGGGTTTCCCAAATAATTTTTGTTCCAAATTTTATTATTATTATTATGTTATAAAATATCGGAGATTTGTTAAGGTGAGTAGGTACGGAAACCATTTAGCTAGACGAATATGGTTTCCAAATTGGTGACAAGTCTGGGAACCATTGTATAAAGAATGGTAAGCCATACTTGTCATATATGGCAACTCAATAAAATCGAAAGACTTTTGCGTATCCTATTAGTGGCAGCATATCACTTAAAGAAGAACATTATATCTTAATTATGTATTTAGAAACACCAGTCATTTCCTCACAATTACCGAATTTACTGGAAAATATAACAGTATTTAAATTTATCAGAATTTAAAATTACGAAAAAATTATTTTCCCCGCGATATTTCTTCAATACTATCCCCATTATATTATATTAGATTAAATAGACATTAGATACTATTATATATACACTATTGTATTGGATAGAAGAATGTCGGATATCTAATATTGGGGTAATTAATTCTATATTGTATATTTCTCGTGTAATATAGGAGTAGTAACTCATTGTTAAATAACAAATCCAGAAATAAATAATATAAAAATATAATAATCTTGGAAAATACCAAGATTAGCGATCAGAACTTTCCCCACCTTTGCAACAAGTTGCCTGAGATTGTACTACGTACTAGGACTACTTGCATCGGCTCACGCTAGTAATCGCCGATACTTTTATAGTTTACTATATTCGGCGTGAAACTCTCTGATTCCAATCTTTGAGTTTCTTATTCGGTTTTAAAATAATGTGGGATTTAATATCCCCTTAATTTGAATAATAAAAATATAAGCATCTTTGCAGCATAAGATTTAGATAGTTCCTTCTTTAAGATAATATTTGGTCAGCAAGCATTAATGGAATATAGAGCTAACTCAAAATTAACAGTCCACAAGTTAGTAATTTTGATGTAGCTGCTAATTTGCTAAATAGTTAAAATGTGCTCATTAAAATGTCTTCGTGTGAGGTATATTAATATGGAATGTGTGAATGAATAAAAAAATATAATGAATATAATCCAGTTAAATATTAATTTAATAAATGTGAATATGAAAATGGAGATTAAAAGATCAGAAACGAAAACCCTGTAGTGTACATTTTATTTTATCTTATTTAATTATCACTGGAGGTCAGGCTAAGAAACAGATTAATTAACAGCGTAGATTTAATTTACCTTTATAGAGTGCAAGAGCATGTAGCTTGGTTCCCTATACACATGTATCCTTCTGATGATGACCTCAATACAGGGGTCGAAACGTCAAGTGTTATTTTATTAATTTTATTAATAATTAGTAAAATAATCATTTCAAGCGTGTGTTTTGTGTCCCTAAATTCATAAATATGACTGTAGACAAGCCGGAAGAATCAATGAGAGTGTGCTGGCCATTTCCAGCAATCTGGCTTTAGACTGTTGAAGAAATTAGAGATGCCAGTTTATAAAGTTTTCAAGTTAATCAGGTGAGAGGTAAGAGATTTACGTGTTATGCGAACGCGATTAAATAAGGTTCTATGTGAGTTTATAGCATATTGGTTGGCTTGTGTTGATATTTTCAGAGCATCGGAATTTTGCTTTCATTTTAGATCACTCACCTTAAATTCTTATTTAATTGAAAATAAATAACCAAAACAACTTCCCTATTTACCTTACATCTCCAAAGTGGATTGGTTACTTGAAATTTATGGTTGAAATTTAGCCTTTGAAGCGAATTCTAAATTTAAGTGAAATGATAAATTTAGTGTCTATAACTAAACCGAAGGAGGTTTCCCTGCTAAATTTATAAATTTTCAGTAAAGACAATATATGTGAGGGGATTTTTTGAAAAGATCTATTGAACTCAAATGGGATTCGAACGCATAGTTAATTCCACTTTGACGGATATTTGGTAAATGAAATGTTCTTAATTATTCGGAATATTTTTAAATAAATAGCAGATAGCCTAACATCGTTTTTCTTCTTTGCGAACAAAATAATATAGTTACAATATATATGAAAATATTATTAAACATTTTCATACATCTTGTAACGGAAAAATGTCGACTTTCTAAATTCCTTACTTGCATTCAGTTCTTGGAGGGGGAGGGAGAACACTCTATATTGAATGCTCTCTATAAAAGACGTTTTGTATTGCTATATAACCCACCAACACGTTGCAATAGTATAACTTTTCATTTAGTGGTGAGCCTTATAGCTTTCGCTTGATGTTATTGACGAGAGAGAGAGAGAGAGAGAGAGAGAGAGAGAATTATTACTTTCTCCAAAACCGGACATTCGTAATTTTGTCAAAAATTAATTCTGTCAATCGCCCAAAAGACCGTATATTTTCTAATTAACAATAATCACGATTTCAGTTTTATTATCAAAAATTATAGATTATCTGATATAACTGTCACCTTTGTACCTTTTTATATTATTATTATTATTATTATTATTATTATTATTATTATTATTATTATTATTATTATTTGCTGTATGTGAATTTTTTCTCGCTATCTACCGAACATCGAAAAATAATTATAAGAATGACATTATTAATATTACTTTAGTTGCTTGTTATTGTAGAGGGCGTTGCCGATACAAAACATTTTGTTTTGTTGTGTATCGACAATGTTCATTTCAATTTGCAATGAGTAATTCTGTGAAATGCAGGGATGAAATTGAGCTCAGAATACTGTACATAATATTATAAATTCATATAAACGCAGTGATATGTTTTATATTATTCTTACACACGAGAAGCAGGATATATCGCAGATAAATGCCGTGTGTGTAAATATGTATGTTTATGATTTATTATTATTATTATTATGTTTTCTATACATAAAAAATTATAAACTTTGACACACTCGGTTCTTTAAGAAACAAAATGCAATATTAGCTAAGCAAAACAAAATTAGGCAAAATTAACTCAAAAAAACCTGATTCTGACATTGCTTGTATTTTCCAGGGAGATATTTATGTGCAGTAAATAATTACAAAATTTACCATGGGAATTTTCCCCTCGATGATTAAAAAGTCATATTTCAATATGGACATTTTTCTTATTTTGTCTGCCATTAATAACAAACTATGATTCTATGATAAGGAATGGAAACAAAAAAAAAAAAAAGTGTGTGTCCGTTTAGACTAACTTATTATCTAATTTAAAATTAGATCTTTCCTCCGTAATGCCGTAAAGAACTGCGCGTTTATTGCTTCCAATAGTACTCTTTATGAGACATAAACACAACTTAATCCGGTCTTGTTCCAAGTATGAAGAATTGTCACATCTCTTAATGTAGAGTTTTGCACTTCTTATCTGTATCATTTCAACTCTATGGTTCACTTCCCATCCATATTTTGGTGTACATAAAAAACACATTGTGGTCTGTAGAGAGGTAATCTGTTGACAGTAAGTTGAACGTCTAAATCTTAGACGTTGAACTTCCAGGATTTAGACCACAGATTTAACTAGAGCTCGCGATTTCAAATAAGTTTCCAATGATTTATATACTTATCTGTCAAAGAAGTTTGGTGACATCGTAATCTAGACGTTTTCGTTTTGTATCCATAGGTTTATAATTCAGTTCATTTGATACTTGTGCCCAAAGTTAATGAAAATGTAACGAAAAGTAATCTTTTTTTTTTTTTTTTTTTTTTTTTTTGTAGATTGACGTATGTTTTCTCCTCCCCCTCTTCCCCTCAAACTCCTTTGCTATGCCTAATAGTTATTTCTAATTCACGTCTTTAACCACAAAAATGCTGAGTTTTCAAAGTATCGCGATTTTTTCTTTACAGAAGAGCCTAACGAACAGCTAATTCAATGAAAGTGATATACTTTTAGGACTTAAAAGAAATCCTCACTTTGACTAAAGTGAAAAAATACTGTGGAATGGGGTTTACTTATTATCAGCATTAGGATACTAATTGTTCTAAGTGAATAAGAAAAGTCTCGGGAAAGTTTCTCGATAGCATCTAAATCACAAGTATGGAATGGTTTTAAACTGCCGTTTATAAATTTAAAAAAGCATCATATGCTTATTTAGGATTTTCACCAATAAGAAGAGAGATAGAATCAATTGAATATTAACTAACTCGCTCTTTTAGTATAAAAATATTTTTTAAAATAAACGTTTTAGTCAGTAGCTTTTAACTAACTTATCCTTGACAAAGTTCGCATGTTTCTGTTTATTGTTGCTGATGGCTTGATTACATTTTTTTCTTACTAAATGCACTTCGATATTTGCTATCATTCGTTGCAGTTCATTACATAGACAAAGACGTAGAACAGTTTTGTTGAGAATGTATTTGTTTTTCTGTTTACGCGAATGGTCTGAACTCACCTGATATAGAATAGGAAAGAATGCACAAACAGTTCAGGGCTCAGTGAAACCATTTCTAAAACCAATTCTTAACGAAGGAAACATCAAAACTTGAAAGGTGGTGGTGGTGGTGGTGGTGTGTGTGTGGGGGGGGGGGAATCGCTGAATTTCTTTGTTCATGCTTCTGTTTAAAGTTGGTTTAAAAGGAGTAGTGCGTACTTGATTTTCCCTCTAAGTGTTTCATTTTTCCTTTATAAATATAAAAATCAATTGCACACCTTTGGTAAAATTACACGTGAGGTAGGAATTTGAGTAATTCTTGTCGAGTTCATGTCGTCGCCATCCTAGACGGGCTTAGTCTGATGAGAGGGGCCATATGAATAGTGATAATGTTTATGTCAAGTGCATCAGAAGTACCGGCGACGCCCATGGATTGAAAAAAAAAAGTGTTAAGATCTTGTCGAGTTTGCGCAGAGCATTTCTAAGTACTTTACATCTAAGGATGATTTTGCCGATCTTATACGGAAAGTACTTATAAATGCTCTTCGCAAACTCGACAGGATTTGATTTTTTTTTTTTTTTGATCACTAGAGTTTTTTCCTCCTGAACAAAAACAGACAAACCAGCCAGAAAACGCACTCAATGACAGCCATAGAGAACTATAAGGATGCCATTACCTGCTCTGTTATTACCAAAGTTAGGATTATAAGAAACTTAGTTCTTGGCCGTAAGAGTTTGGGGATGATACGCAATGGGATGGAAGGATAATTGTTTTATATCGGTTTTCGATGTTTAGGCGTATTCAGTAGACCGGAAACACCTTTTAACTTTCAAAAGGTGTTCAACACATCACTTGTATTTGTTTTAAATACTCGGCGCCTACGATTGTTCTTACTAAGTAAATATGTTTTGCACATTCCCTAAGTTTATTTTTCTCTTTGCCCGAAGTGAGCAAGTCTGTGGATCAACAAGTGACTCGAAGACCATTATAGAATAACCGTCGTGGATAATTTGCTGTATGAAAGTACAAACGAAAGTTGACATTTGTCTGCTTCTCTTAGGAATCTTAGCAGTATTTCAGTGTCAGCAAAGAGAGAACAAACACAGACTTATATTCGAAAACTGTATTAGAAAATGACATGCTATGGCTTTTCTGACTAGATTCATCATGCAGAAGGCAGTTTGATTCTTCGTTAGGACCTTTTTTTTTTTTTTTTTGTTCATTCTAAGAATGAAAAGTGCTTTGCAACATGAGTTGACCAAGAAAGTTCCCCCCCCCCCAAAAAAAAAAAATTATAAAAAATATAGAGAGAAATTTGTTTTTCGGAGCAACAGTAAACATTACAGAAACATTGAAAATCATTCCCTTATGATCCCCACGTGCTCCTTCTACTCACTAAAAATTCATAAACTGTTCACACCTACCGTTCATATTCTTCACTCCTACCGCTGACATAGCCGCATGGCAGTCGGAGGGTGAGACCGAAGCATCTTCCGCCCCAAGAATATCTCGAATGAGAAAAGAACGAAGGCGACAGTTCATCTTTATGTTTTTTGTTCTTCAGGTGTAAAATCAAAGGTCGTACGGACGACGGGATGACCTCTTGAACCTCTCTCCAGACATTCTTTCACACTTTTTCGATGAACTGTCTCGTGGATTAAGTGTCTCTAGAAAAGCGTTCTTATGGTTGTTTCCAGTCGGTTTAACACTAAACTTACCGACCCCCTAATCACTCAACTATTACACGAGGATGGCTATTTGGCTTCCTAAAAGACGCCAAACTTTCATCTCCGACATCGGTTACCGACTAATGTCTGCTTTACAGAAGGTGTCGTCTTGATTGGCTGCAGCAAATCTCCAACTAATGACGCAGAACGGAGGTTGGATGATTTCGGGAGTTCTTGCTCACCGCGGGAGGCCTTTACGTAGCATGATTGCATGCGAAATTAGCTCCTCCATAAACATCTGATTACTACTAACTCCGCGCTGCTCCAGTTTGGTAGCGCCTGATTGGTTCACACCGAACAATTGAGTTAACGCATAAAGCTCTCCCAGTCTCGCGCTTTTGTGAAGGGTGCATTTTCATTTGCTCACATCTGCCTGCAACTGTTAGTTCTCCGGATCGGCCGGGGCGTCTAGGTATGATTCAATAAAGACACACAAGCTTTGTACTTGTCGTTAAGGTGTGTAATCCTGGCGGCAGTTTCTCCCGAAACTTTGTTACCTTAGCGCACTCGGCTTTAGCGAGGTGATGGTGGTTGGGTGTGTGTGTGGGGGGGGGGGGGGGGTTAGGGCAACGTTTCGGTTCTCGGTAAAGCAAGAATTGTTACAGAATGTAATCATTTTCTGCAAGTTTTCTCAGCATTTCTGTTTTCGGTCCCCATAGGGCCTTTGTGTTGGAATCATCAACGTTCTGGCGGCGACCTTGTTGAGTAAATTGACGAAGGTCGACCGCCACGCTTCCGCCAACCGCACCCAATAATAACCAGTAACTTGTCGCAATTGATGGAAAGAGTGGCAAACACGAGTGAACGATCTTTCGTCTCCGTAAATAGATAAAACGGTCTATAACTAAGCCAGCTTTGCCGCAGGTTGTCTCTGTTCTGAGCAAGTTTGAACGAAGGCCTTACCGAAAATTGGAGATAATCGAACAAATAAATGCGCGAGATCTGTAGATCTACTGCTTTTGTCAGCGTAACTTTCACTTCAGAGCCCCCCCCCCTCCCACCTTCCCCATAGAAATGTACTTTTGCTGTGAAAATCTAAGTAATAGTTTTTGTCTAAGAAGAGTTTGCATCATAGTTTTTACTAGATTTCTCTCTCTGTCTTGTCAACGAACTTCAGTTGTAATGCCATTTTAGAATTAATTCTATCAGTTTTTGCAGTTCATTACTATAACAATTAAAAAAAAAAAACGACTAAAACTGTAAATTCGGATGCAGTTTGAAGATTGTTTGAAGACCTTGATCTTCTGTGTTTATTTGTTTATTTGATATTATCGAAAATAATCAGAAAAGTAAAAATAATAAAAAATAATATTAAGAATATCACCTTTTTTATATCGCTTTTATTATATCAGTTGTAGACCAAATGCGTTTAATTTCAGACTCTTAAATGTTTTAAAATTAAAATATTAATTATAAAATCATTTTCGTAGGATGGTAAAACTGTATTGGCCTAGAAGAAGTATATACAAATGCAAATATAAGGAGGAGAGAGAGAGAGAGAGAGAGAGATTCAAAACGGAAACGGAAACCTATTACTTGCAATAAACGCCGAGGACTCTTTCCAAAGGTGTTATTTTTCCATCCTAGCAATACCGAACGTGCTTCGTCCGCAATTGTTTCTTCAATGGTCAATGGCGACTGACCTTTGAAGAAAATTGAATTGAAGACCATTGAATTCGCTACTGAAAAATCCTTTCCTTTCCGTTTTCATTTCGAATGATTCATCGTGTAACTAGTGATTTTAGTGAAGCATAAATAATAACCCAATAACTTATTGTAGTTATTAATTTTTATAAATTAAACACATCGCAATCAACTTGAATATGCACTTGAATATAATATATGAAAAGTGTTATGAGGCTGTTTCTGTAAGTGAATTACTGTTCTACTTATACCAGAGTAAAGCAGCCTGATAGACTAGTGGGATCATTTGATACTTTGCTAATATACACTCACTCACAGACGGGGAAAAAAAAAAAAACATTTTCCTTTTTCGTTAATTATTGGTAACAACCTTATCTCAAATAGATTACTGACGCCAATTTCCATTGCTAGATATAAATATTTTCGTATCGTTGAATATGTAGCGCATATATACAATTACTCATCAAAAGTTAAATCTGAGCAGGAAAGGGGAAATATTGAAGTCCTAGTTTGTTCAAACAATCATTTCCTACTTTTCTAAATGACTGCAAGTAGGATATTATTATTATTATTATTATTATTATTATTATTATTATTATTATTATGTGACTCCTCCAGGGAGTCTAAAGACTCATCGAGGGAGAATGTGACAACAGCAAACCCCTTCCAACTACTAACCGCGCTCAAACTTGCTTAACTTTTTTTTTTTTCGTGAGCCATTAGTAGCAGAAGCTCTACCAATCAACCAACCTTTGCTGGCATCGACTGAGCTAGTCAAGTATTTTATTACGAATACTAGAGAGAATACTACTTAACGTTCATTTTACTAAAAACGCGAATGAATATTACTTAAGGAATACTTAAAGAATATTAGTGAGCTGGGCGCGATTAACATCCCGAGGGAGAGGGATTCAAATTACCAGCATCGAGATGTATCTCTACTGCATGCAGCACGTGATTGATGCCGTCCAATTTTAACAAAAAATAAAACACTTCTCGACAATTTGTATTTAGTGTCTTAAATACAATGTTTCATCAAAACTGGTTTTCATCCGTACTTGCTTCTTAAAAAGAAGCAAGCCTGTGATATCCATCAGAAATTCTTGTATTATTCTTTTACTAGTAAAGACGTGTCTTAGCAGAAGATTTTTTTTTAGTCTTCTGAAAATAAAAGATATTTTCCGATAACAAAGAAATGTTGGGCTTGATTTACAATTGTCAAATACTGAGTTGTGTAATTTATCAACATTTAATGAATGTGTTCCTTTTTTGTATAAAAATCTTATAAAACACTTTAATATAACATATTCTCTATGATATCCTGATCGGTCTTGATATTATTTCAGTTATTAGTTTCTGTGATTTCTACGCTATCGCATTGGCTCGAAATTCAGGCGAACAGATCTGTTCACAGTAGTCCAGATACTGAAAATGTTATTTTTAATCCATGCCGATCATTTTTTATTACAAACTAAATGGTTTGCGATAACGTTGTCAATTCGCACGTATATAATTCTTGAGTTTAAGAGTTTGAAGTTCTTAAAATTTCTTGAAAGAACTAAAATAGATACATAAGCAGTAATATTAGATACACATGATTACAGTCGTGGTCCGTTTAAGTAAATATATTCTTTATGCTCTATATCTGGGGTCAGCAAATTACTGCTCGCGGGCAGGATCGGCACATGGCCTATTATTTTATGGCCCGCGAGCTAAGGATGGTTTTCAAATGAATGTTGAGAGAATCAGTGGTGTAACTAGAGCTTTTGCAGCCATGGACGGTCCTTGAGTTTGTCGCCCCTCTCAATACACACCAAAAATACTACAAAAAGTCAAAACGACGTACAGGGAAATAAATTAAAACACTGTTTATTTTTGAAGTAAAACTTTCATTTCAACACTCTAAAATATTATTTTTCTTGCTTTTCTTTTAGCAAAATCGTCGATGACATTGCGAGGTCTACTTCATAGTAATGCAGGTAATTCTTAATCAATTTTATTTAGAAAAAATCCTCTCACAACTAGCAACACTTACAGCAATTGTGAGGAAAATTCGCTGTAGTATTACAATAGTTGAAAATGAGTTCTCGAGACTGTATCTTAGAATTAACTGCAAAAGTTCGAAAAGGTTCAAAGCACCGCCCGGGGAGGATCCCCCCCCCCTCTAGTTACGCCACTGGTGAGAATCATGAAACTGTTGTTTCGGTGTCCATAGTGTTAATATGACTTAGCCATGCCTATTCGCTTGTATATTTGCACTCTGGTTTGCCACGTGCTGCTACCGGTGCCCGCTCTCACTTAGTGCAAACAAGATGCTTTGGATGTTGGGTTTCTTGTCGCACGTCTTGCGAGTTTACGTCGATAAATCTTGGTACCTATTTGTACCAATATTCACTCTCTTAAAAGACATTAGAAGACATTTGATGATTGAGAACACCAAATTTGAACCCCAATTAAGCGTACTTATGTCTCGTAAAAAGAAATTGCATACTTCTCACGAATTTCTCAAAAATCTGTTTGTGCGCAATTATATTCTGAATTTTGTTAATAAAAAATTCTGTTTTGTTCTCTATCTTATATATAAGTACACGACCCCCCCCCCCCCTATGCTCTGTATTATTAGGTTGATTTAAAACTTGTCTTAACTTTTTTTTTTTTTGAAACATAAATACATTTCATTTGGCAGTTTATAAAGGAATTATAAATAAACATAATTGAATGAGCGTGAAATCTTTTTTTTTTTCTTTTTCCCGTACACTTCAAATTTTTATGGTCAAAAAAGCAGACTCGGGAAAACGATGAGAAAGGACATTGGAGAGAAAATGGTTAAGCTCCATTTTCTTCATATGATTCTACAATTTTTCTTTAAAAAAAAACAAGTACTCAATTTGAAGAAATGCAATATGTTGTTATTATTATTATTATTATTATTATTGTGTCCTAGAGTAAAGTTTAATCAGATTTTTACGCGACATAATAAATATAATAATTTCCACTGTTAGCCTATCTGTAGCCTAATGGGAACTCCTTGGGCTATTTTTGGCCCGGGAATGATTCCAGTATTTTCCACCTCTGGAAATGTTCTCAGTATTAATTAGCGATCTTAATTTATGCTTTACTTTTTCATGAGAAGTTCTGTCTTCTCCGATTATTGAAGAACAATGTTGTGCACATTACTAATAAGAAGTCATTCGAAAAATAAAGATGATGTAATGTATTTCTTCCAGTTGGCAACTTGAATCCAAAATTACAAGTTTGACTTGCATACTTTTATCTCCTTATGCCATTTGCTTACTAAAGTCTCTCTCTCTCTCTCTCTCTCTCTCTCTCTCTCTCTCTCTCTCTCGCTGTGTGTGTGTGTGTGTGTGTGTGTGTGTCCAGTAGTGAATTTTCGATTTCGTTGGAAAAGAATGCGTACATGACCTTATGCCTGACTTAGTTCTAAAAGAATAGCTACTATTTTTTATTGTTATTCCATTAAAGGAAATCAGTTCCCGTACACGGGAGGTTGCCGAATCCATGGTATGTTGTTGTCATATGTGGACTGGGATTAAGAAGGGAGGAACTTTATCGACATTCTTTTTGAATACCTGAAAGTTGTAACACTTCCAACCTCTAGCTATTCAAAATGGATTTGAAGGTGGATTCGAAATTAAAATCTGAATGGTTGCTAAAGAGCCTTTGCTCGTGTTATAACAGGCTCAGAATACGTATAAAAAGTATGTACGTGTGTGTATGGAAGTAGCATAGATGCAAGTTAAAAAAACAAGCTGTCTACGAGAGATTAGCATTTTACTAAATTGCGCCTCTTTGGGACTGCAAGAATTTTTATTAAGGAGTAATTAATAGACGCACATTGTTTTTGTTTAGAAGATCGTTTTCTTATTGGTCAATTTACTAATTAAAGATATGTTGTTAATCTAATTCCCCCACCCCAACCCCGCAATATTTTTTTTTTCATTGTTATTGTGTAGCAGCTGAGTTAGATAAAGGAAATGGCTACAAGATGATTTTGCTGAATTTTGCAAAGGTATTTGACAGAATACCACACGGAACTCTGTAACGCAAATTAGAACAAATGGATATGACACTGGTTATGTAGATAAGAGAGTGACTGCTTGACAGATATAAAAAAGGTGGTATACGGAGGAGCAGAATTCAGGCGAAAGCTGGTGACTAGTGGTGTGCCGCAAGGTTAAGTGCTGGGACTGCTATTGTTTCGTTTGTGCATAACAGAGGAAATAATCTAAAAGGAAATATTGAGTTGTTTGCTGATGAAGCGAAATTAGGTAGAGTATTAGTTAATCAAGGTGATGTGGAGAACTTGCAAAACGATTTCAATAGGCTGTCAGCATGGGCAAAAGATAATGGGTATCAGTTTGATGTCGAGAAATGTAAAATTATGCATTTTGGGATAAACAGATTACAAGCAGTGCATTCACACTAATGATACTTTACTCCAGGAAACAGATGAAGCTAGAGATTTAGGGGTGTGAGAGACGAAATTTACGGGATATATTGCTAAGGTAGCTCACAACGTTACTTGGCTATTAAAGAACACACTAATAACTAGAGATAAGGAAGTTGTTATTCTTCTGTATAAATCCTTGATACGTCCACATCTGGATTACTGTGTTCAAATCTGATCCCCTGGGTTTCTTGGGGATGAAGAAGCGTTGGAGAGGATTCAGAGACGAGTGACCAAGATGGTGGGTTGCCTGTGGAATGTTCCCTATGAGATTGAGGGTTTGAGGATTTGGCAGAAAAAAAAATATGAAAAACTCGAATTTCTGCGACGAAACTGTGGTACGTCCATGTGAGACCGTTCGCTCACCTTTATTCGAAAAACCCTCATAAAAGTTCCTAGATTAAATTCGAAGCAAGGTCTCTTCAAAGGAAAAGTAGATTTTGTCTTCCTCGCGACTATTCTACAGAGGTACAGGACAGCATGGAATAATGCAATAGATGTCAGAATGTTTTTGTAATCTTTTTGATATTCATATTAATAAAATAATTTATAGATAAGCCAAAATCCCGCTTCTTAACACTATACACTCTTATTCTTTGAGAGACATATAACACTCTTACTTGATACCTTCTCCAATTTTATTTATAGTTCTGAGATTGGGGAAGGGGAGTCCATTATATTCTTACATTCAGATTCCTCTGTAGTTTAATGATATCCAGCAGCAATATGATCTTGATTATAATTAGACTACATGCGTGTTCCATCATCTACTTTCCTGTTTCTATGTCCCTGTACTGGAGACGTTGTATACATCAGTCGCTCATTGTCATAACACTGAAATTTGAATCTTTCCCTCCTGTTTCTTGAATTACGTTTCATGCGTCTTTTATATCAGCGTTATTATCTAGTGGAAAATAATACTACATTATTTTCACAAGCTCCATAAAAAAAATAATTAAGCAAGATAGTGTATGATAAGTTGAAAAATCTCAAGAATAATAATCCACTCAACCAGCAAGTCCTGAACGCTACCAAACATTGATTGCTTTTAGCTGTACTGATCTATCCGAGTCTACTTAGTTGAGCCGGTAACGATTATACCTTTTTGATTGGAAAGCCTTTCGAATCCCATGCAGTTGCGAAGAACCTTTCTAAGAACTTTTAAAACACTTTGAGCTGAGTTAGCCGATCTCATACGGGAATCGGCGGATTTTTTTTTTTTTTTTTTTAGCAATAGGAGATTTCATCTCGTAAAACAGGCAAATTGGCCAAATGAAATCACACTAAAAAAATGGTACTGTTAATTCTCCTGTCACCTGAAGCTGCCTGCTGCCAAATTTTAAAGATGTCATTGTTGGCTTTAATTTCTTTGACCACCAGGAGATATCTCGCCTTCCAGTGAGAAGATGCGAGACTTGTCATGTAACCAACAGACTGCACATTTTCCTATAACTAGATTGCACAGTCATAGTAGCTTTCTTATTACTGTCGCTTTCGCTCTAGTTCCACTTGTGGCACCGAGAAATGCCCTGAATAGGAACAATGACTTTGCATAATTATAGCAGGGGTGTCGTCCCTTTCTTTAATAGTTATTATTTTGTGGCCATCACATTTTCATCACGTAGTTCTTCAGATCATCTTCACAAAATATTAGAACGGCACCATGCACTTCGCAATGCGTTTATCATTTCTGTTTTCCTCAGAATGTAATACCATTATTGATGAGAATAACATTACCAACAAAAAAGTAAAACATTCCTCTGTGGAGAGAAAAATTATGATTTGAACTCGGCCTGAAACTGAATCCTTTGGATATACGATGTGAATTAGACTCGTGATTAAAAAAACAAACAGCGTTTTTTGTTTATTTCTTTTCTCAGATAAATGCAAATTGCGTTATGCTCATCGTATAAAATTCAACTGACTTCACCGATTTATTTCAGTAATAACGCAGCGCGAGGACATCCTAACATGAACCCTTTGATTGGAAACTTGGACTGGAATCCCCCCCACCCCTAAAGACGTGATGAATCTTTTATAAGGGTTTTCGTCCCACAAAACAAACAAACCGGCTATAAGGACACAAGCAATTAAAACACAGAAAACAGTACCCTGAGTTGCCTCTACCGTAATTCTTCCGACAAACTCCACTATTTTGTGTAATCGCTGAGGGGGTTTCTTTTGTTGTTTTTCGCATTAACAATGCAGTTCAGCTACGTTATGTTCTTAGTAATGAATAGGAAAGCTAAAAGTAACTTAAAAGGTGACTGAAAATACAACACAAATGAAACGAAATTGGCAACGTTGACTGTTAATATTGGACGAAATTCAAAATAAAGCTCATTTATCTTGGGGGGGGGGGTTAGCAATCATTCGCACTTTTATCCGCAAACCGGATAAACAACAAATACACTTTACAGTTAATATTTATTCACTGCATCAGTTCAAGTTTTCGATATATGATATTTTTTAAACGCATCATTTGCAACATTTACTGTTTACATTATTTGAGACAGTGGATATGCTGTGTGTGTGTGTGTGTGTGTGTGTGTGTGTGTGTGTGTGTGTGTGTGTGTGTGTGTGTGTGTGTGTGTGTGTGTGTGTGTGTGTGTGTGTGTGTGGTTGGGGGATACTACGTACAAACTAAGTCATTTCCAACAGTGCTAAAATTCAACTTGCATGTTGCTGAAGCACCATGATCCGTGAGTGGATAGTAAACCATTGACTATGGTATGGAGTGACAAATCACAACGTACTCGCTTCAAATCAGATGAACTTGTTTGGAAATTGTGGATTCCATAAGAGCTTTGTTTACTAGAGTGTATATTGTGTCATCAGTTACGTGAGGTAGAAATGATGCTATTGTGCTGAAACGCTTCTCCTGCTTTGGGATCCCACGTCGTAGTGCCAGAATATTGATTGCTGAATGTTAAACCACATTGGGGAAAGTTATACCGACATTGTGTGTTCCCTCAACCCAATGGTTGGTAGGGGATAGCAATGCTACTTTACTGGGGTTATTATAGAACATTTCCCGTTGCCTACCAGGTCCAATGGTATTTTATGTGTGTACATATGTGCGTTCAAGAGGCCAGTATGTCTATTTTTTAGGGATGAAAAAAACCCTCCAAATGAGACCGGCTAACTCACCTTTGATTGAAGCCCTGATAAAGATTCTTCACATCATAGACGCAGATTCTTCCAATCAAAGGCTCAGTCGAAATCATCAGAGTTACGGAGGCTCCATACTGACATCATGAACCATTTTTATAGATACCAAACATGGTACTTTTTAAAACCACTATCCATGATTTTCATCGGGATTTGAACCAACAGCTTGTTCGTTCGAATGTTACAAAATGAGATTTGTTTCGTCGAGTCTTAAATAACACTTGCTTAATATGATAATAAAATTTGCAGTTGTTGGTAGTCAGTCCGAAAAGAACAGTGTACTCCATCTTTTGCATTAATTTCTTGAGCATTAACAGAAAATCACATAAAAGTGACAGTCACTCGTTTCCGTGGATTATGAAAATAGTTCCGAATACTTATTTCCATACTGATGCACATTAACCACTTATTTCTGTACTGGAACAAATCCACAGAGCTTGTAATGCTTGTATCTTTTAGCGATAGTCTTAATCTATGCCTAAGCAGTAGGTACAGGACTAATCACTTTGTTGTGTCAAAATTACTTAACTGACAGTAACAGGCAATTATATCTAATGCTCGAGAGGATGTTGCTGTCTTCGAAGTACGGAAGAAGCAACTAAGGCTTTCCAACCAGAAAGCATCCTTGATAATGACTGACCTACGTTCATATATGATGTTATCTTTATCATCCTCATTTCCAGATTCACTCAATATGAGGATGATAATGATGCGGGATGTAATATAGTCATTTCGGAATTTATTTATAAGCAGTGGATATACTCTCCATGTTCAAGTAATTATCTTCGCTATTGATATAGTCGAGTCTCTGTCTGAAATTATGGGATATTCGCCGCCACCTATTCCCACTGAATAACTCATGCGTTAAAATAACATCCTTTCAACTCGATTTTCATTAAAAAAAAAAAAAAACAGGAAAAAAATTAGAAAGTGATAGATCGGAAGACTAGGGTGGACAAGTATTTTTCATCCGACTTTTTTTTTTTTCCTGCAAAGAAACTGTTGCACGGATACGGTGAAGTGAACGGTAGCTGCTCTTAGCAGCGCAGCATTCCTTCGACCAAATCGCCGATTGCAACAAGGTCGATTCGGATGCTTATTGGACGACTAGAATGTTCGTCATCTCGGGGTGTTTTCCACACTTCCTTATTTATGTACAGTATTTATTTTTTTGTACATTGTGTGTGTGTGTGTGTGTGTGTGTGTGTGTGTGTGTGTGTGTGTGTGTGTGTGTCATTCAAAAATTATGGTTTTATTCATAGATTCGTCTTTTTATGGATTTGTGGACTAAAACCATAATTTTACCCATTTGCACAAAAATGCCGCTTATACTAATATTTGTTTTGATAATTAGCTCGCCCATAGTACTGTAGATTTACAGTCTTTCATGGAGGAGGAGGATGGGGGAGGAGGAGCAATAAAAAAGTCTACTCTCTTATAATCCGTAAGAAGCACATCGCATTCGAGTATCAAAGGTCTCCTTCTCCTTCGCAACTGGTTCTACTTGCCATGTAAAATAATAGCATCTATCGGACAGCTCTTGAAACTTTTGAAACGATCGTAAATAATTGAGTAAGCTTAAATCAATCAAGTATCGGCAAGCTGGTTTACGAGTGGACTTCATTTACTTGGAAAAGGCATTTCATAGAAGCGAATGACACGGTGTTTTGTAGTACAAGCATCAAGAAATAATATGACCGCTTATAGAAATAAGTTCATTTATGTTTAATGTAATTATCACCGGAATAATAACAATTAAGAAAAAGATAAATAAAATGAAATAAAAAATCATTTAAACTTGATTGGATATATTTTTAAATTAATCCTACCTAAAACTTGTAATTTGAAACTAGACGAAAAATAAATAAAATTATAATATATAATAACGGAATTTAATTCCCTACGAATATATATACATTGTCCCCATAATTGTCTCCGGACACCCCTGTTATTTGAAGTTATGGAACATTCCAGGTTTATTAATAACATAAAAACTGGTGTACAGATAGTATGAAGCAGTATTTCATCGTAGTAGTAGTTGAATACAGGTGGTATAACAACACGACGTGAACAGTGACTTCGAGAGAGGTGTCATCGTGGGATGTCACATTGGTGGCATGTCCATACATGCCATTGCCGCTCAATTGGAACACCCAAAATCAACGGTTGACGATGTGATCAACAAATGGAGACGTTATGGTATCACTCGTGCAGAAAAATACCCAAGGTGGCTGCCGAAAATGACTCACGGGGGCAGGAGAGTGTTAAAACGAGTTGCTCACGCAAAAACCGGCTACAATCGACACAGACCATCCGTGATGAGTTCCAGAGCTCCAGTAACACCATGGTGAGCACTAATATACTGTACAAAAAGAACTCCATTTACTTCCACGGAAGAGCAGCGACACACAATCCGAACATCACAACAACGAACAGGCAGCTACGTGAACTGGACAATCGACCAATGGAAAACGGTACTCTGGAGCGATAAATCAAGGTTCATCTGTTTTCAGTCTGATTGCAGGGTGTGTGTATGTTTGTTACCACAGTGTTACCACTGGTGAACGTTTGTTACCACAGTGTGTTGTACTCACTGTGAAAGTTTAGTAGTGGGGGAGTAATGGTGTGGGGTACATTCAGCTGGTTTGGAGCGAGACAACTGGTAGTTGTCCGTGGTTCCATGAAGACAGCTCAGCACCTTTGATGCTTTGATGGAGGAATGGAGAGAAAATTCCAGTTGACGTCTGCCACACATTGGTGAAAAGCCTTCCTCCAAGGGTGGAGGAAGACTTTTTTCGCTTTAGAAGGTGGACATACCGGATATTAGGATTCGCCTACTAGTATCAATTGTAAATTGCTAAAGCGTCCGGACAATTATTGGTAGTGTGTGTGTGTGTGTGTGTGTGCGTGTGCGTGCGTGTGTGTGTGTGTGCGTGCGTGCGTGTTTGTGTGTGTGCGTGTGCGTGCGTGCGCGCGCGCGCGCGCGCGTGTGTGTGTGCGCGTGTATGTGTGTGTGTGTGTGTGTGTGTGTGTGTGTGTGTGTGTGTGTGCATATATATTAAACAGTTTTTTACCTTGGGTGTATTATACGTTAAAGATACAAAAAAATTATAATTGTTTTAATCCTTTTCAGAAGTAAGCAAAACTGTTTTGCTTGCTTGGAAAAAGGATTAAAACCAAGTAATCAAGAATAGAAAAAGGAAAAATCGAAACTGAGAAGTGTGTACTCTTTGAACATGATAATTGATTTTATAAACCATCTACTGTAACAGCTGTAGTCGTTAATGTCAGATTCAAATCGGGTCTTCTCTTTTCTCCTTATTTCTTTATTTATAATCTTTATTTATAATAGTTACTTAGTAACTTTTGTTACTAAGTGACAAAGCAGTTTTTATCTCGTTCGCTGAAGCGATTTCGAGTTCTGGACATGGTTCGAATCTGGGTTATTCCTCCTCAAAAGCAATGCCTTCTTATAATCCCTTAAACGCCTGCACAGCTTTCCAATCCTGCTTGCCTACGTCATAATTGACGTAGACAAGCAGGATTTCTCGCATCCGAAGAAATGCAACCTTTTAATCCTTAAAAAAGGGGGAAAATTACGTAACTCGCTCGCGCTGACACATACAAACAAATAAATACTAATTATTAGAATTAGGAACACGACTCTTATCCAGCACGCAGTAGTAATGCATCGATCCTCGATGATGATAAATAAATAAATTCCGTGTGATGATACAGTGTTCCCCCTTTTTTACGGGGGTTCACGGCACCATCTAGTCCCTCCAAATTTTATCCCGGCTCCGGAACCGGCATAGGTTGACGACTCAGAGCTATGGCTAGGTCAGTATTCCTGACTGTAATCCGTGTGTGTGTCCTCGGACCGGTTTGCCTGCTTGCGGGATGAAAAACACCAGATAAACTGGCGGAAAAAACCCTGCTGTCCGCGCCCAAGACCGGCTAACTTGGTTATGGCTGAGGAAGATCCTTCAGCTCCTTACGTCGTTGACGGGAATCGAACCTAGGACACTCCTTCCCCAGGTATATGGTTGCGAAGCGCAAAGCCACTAGGCTAACCGCGCGGACTCGATGATGATGAGAAGTCAAGATTAGCTACTTACGGATTTCCAAAAAAGGTTAAAGAGCCGCTTACTTCCATCGGAGAATGAAAAAGGTGATAGAGGAATTTTTAGATGATATAGTACTTCCATTATAGTTCATATTATGCAAATTAATCTGTATGACTTGTGAACAGCACCTCCATTACCCAGTCACCAAAATAATGAGACATTCACATGCAAAGACCTGGGTTCGACCCATTTAGGACGTAAAGAATCTTTTTAAACATTTTTGAAATTAATGGCGAGTTATTTGATCTCATATACGACAATAACAGAGATTTTTCTCTCGGAGAACTCGATCAATCACCCCAAAAACTAGCCGGGGAACACACACACCACATTTAATAGAATGCACTAGCCTCATAGCTATAAATTGCTTCGATGTTAATTCAGAAAAAAAAAAAATTCTACTTAGTGATTGATTGTGCCCATCATCATATGCTGTGATCAAAGCCTTAAACCTTTACTAGACTTTCGAAACCGTGTTCTTTCCAGGATATTAAAAGAATCGTATCAAGGCGACCAGTTCACCGTCCTGCTATAGAACGTGGCGTTCCTGAGATGTATTTATTGTTAGAAAAATGAAAAAAAAAAAAAATTAAGATCTCAGTTGAACTGGTTTACATAGACAAGGCGGCTGCTTTCATTTTGCACTGTGAGACTATATTCCTTGGTGTGCATGTGTGTACGCAGATACATATCTTTCTCTCTTGTTGGCTTTGTCATTCAACATGTATCGTACAGAACACGTCTGCAAGTATTCATTTCGATTGAATACTGCACTTCTCTATCATCGGGATGGGAAGAAAGAGACAGACAGAGAGAAAGAGAGAGAGAGAGAGAGACGGTATCTCTTTTATTTTCTAACTTCTCTTTCAGTTCATAAAAGTAGACATGTAACTCCACATGCGCCGCAAGCTGTTTCCAAAAGGCGACACGCGCCGAACTTCCTCTCTTCCGTCCTCTGCTGACCTTTAACCTGCTCCACCGATCTCCCCCCCCCCCCACACACACCACTTGTGGCTCTCGAGATTCTTTTCGAGAGGAACTACTACAAGTGTTTGTCTCCATCGGTGAATGTAGAGAACTGCCTAAAGTCGCGCAAGAGCACGCACGCCGACCCCACGTATGATGTTCAGTGTCACGCGTTATCATATGAAGTAGCGTCGTAACCACTCGAACTGCATGATTGTCAAAGTGAAGCACTTTTGAAACGGCAGCACACCCAACGCCTGAGGCATCCGACATAGTGAGTGTTTTGTCACCGATTTTCAACCGTTTGATGCTGAACAATGCCGTGTAGTTCGCTCCGGAGACTCGGACATGAGAAATGGGTTCAATTAGGTGAGGAGCATACGATCTATTAGAGTTAAAGGGTCGACGGAACAAGGAATAACAGCGGGGAAGCCAATGGAGAAGTCAGTGGAGCGGTGAGTTATGATTGCCCTGCTTGGAAATGGGGAGGGGGGGCAAGGTCGGACGAGGAGGCAAGAAGGATCCCATTATCTGCTGATTTCTGTCATTAAACAAACACCATCATTCCGGTCCCCGTGGATCTTAGCTCTTCTATCGCTCATCTCTCGCGATTTATCAACCGTTTTCCAGAATATTAACGACTATCGGCGCTTTTCTCGCTACATCGACTGTGAACGCCTCCGTCCTCATCAGCTCCAATTTACGGCCGCCGAACCAATTTTCCTACGAAAATTGCCAGCAGACATCTGTGATTGGAGGGAAACCGGTGATTCATGTATTAACACTATTTGCATATATTACTTGATTTCGACGCATATTTTACAACCCGAGGCAAACAAACCGCTCCGTGTTATTCCCAAGCACGCGTCACTAAGGAAATTTGGCAATCTGCACTTGATGGTTTCGGTAGTGATGAGATTAGTTGGCTATTCTCGGCGAAAGGAGCTAATTTCGAAGAAGCATCACCTTTGGCGTCGGATTGGGAACTGTGATGTCGCATCAAATGCTGTTTTACAAGTGTTTAGAGAATTAATTTGTTTTAACCTATCCACTTCAATTAGCGAGTGACGAGGGGTGAACAAGTCCCCCCCCCTCCTCTCACGTTGAGTTGATAATGTGGTTTTTTTTTTCTTTTTTGCTTTCAATTACTGTGGCGTCTTGCCTTTGTGTTCAATTTTTTCTGCCGCCTTGCGCTCTGTTGATGCGTCCAATTTTCTTACAATTTCTAGCCGAGATTCGGTTTCTAATACTCACCCTTACTTTTTCCATATTTTTTTTGTCAGAAATGATCTGCGAATTTTACATTTAGAACACAAAGCTTGGACAAAATGAGAACAAGTCTGCATTCAGTGAAAACTTACCTGCAAAAAAACAAAACAACAACAAAAAAACTTACATAGCGCAGTCGGTAGCAATGAACGCTGTTTGGTTAGACAGACCTGACAGAAGTGGTGTCATTCTCATCATAGTATGAGAGGAAGATTTATAAGTGGTTTTCATCTAAAAGCGAAGTTAGTCGTTCTCATTCAGCGGAGTTTTTTTTTTATATTTTTTTTTATATTATTATCCCAACTGGCCAAGAATACGTCCAATAATGTACTTGGCATCTAACCTCAACTCGTTTGATCACAATCTAAGCAACCAACTGAAGAAATCTGATTGCCAGGGAATGAACCAGACTTTCCCCTTTGAGGAAGAGCTAAATAAAGAAGAAAACGTTTTCTTTTGAGGTAGGAGGTGAGAACCAGACTTGATATTGAAAATAACGACAGATATCTTCTGAAAAGTAATGTCTTTGGATTACTCTCGTTGCTTTTATGACAGTATGTTCGTGCTTATATGGGTATGATACACCCACACACACACGCATGTGCTTATTTTGAACTGAATTTATAGCGCTGAAGTACAAACTTGTCAGGCCTATGAAATATGACCATGTTTGTTATTTACAGATCTTGTCTTGAATGAATTGTTTTGTACGTATTAACTATTCATCACTGAACAGATGGTGCAACTCAATCTAAGAAAAAAAAGTCTACATATCCAAACCATGATTTATTTATCTTTGCTCATTATTTGTTATTCTGTTGTCAGGAATGACAAAGATCGAGCAAGAAAAAGGTAAGCACGTGATAGACTTAGTGCATCGGGCATTATTTGAAAAAAAAAAAAAAAAAGAAATGCTTTTCATGACTTGGAAAACTTTACCTTACCATGTTTTCCGAATGAGATGCATAGCAAATAAAATTTATTCATAATTAAAGCTGTTGATGTCAGAGACATCAACGACTTAGGATTACAACAGTTGTTCTAACATATTGTTCACAATCAGGAAAATAGCACCGCGACATAATGGTCTGCTGCAATCGAGTACATCCTAAATGGTAATGCATCGGATCCTGTCACGGACGGTTAAAAGCAGCATAACCTCTCCTCAGCTACAGACAAGTTGTTTTGGGTTTAATGGACGGAACACCAACATCGACACTTGTAGCTAAATGATTAAGATGAACAAAGCTCGATGACAGTAAGTCCAGGCTATGACAGTAACAGCATTGAATAAATTATCCGCTGTGTCATGAAGCATATCGCTGACCAGGTGTATCCCTTCATGCTGACAGTTTATCAACTTGAAGTAGAACCGTTAAATTATCGTACTGGATCTACGATAATGCACCATATCACACATCTGCAGCTCCAAAGATGGGTTCGCTTGGATGGCTCTGAAGCAACTAAGACGATAACGTCGGTGTATATCTGTTCATTGTGTGTGTGTGTGTGTGTGTGTTCTTCTAGTCGTTTACGAAATGAAAAACCCGATGTTCCACTAAAAAAAAAATCTTTCATTGCCGTATGAGACTGGATAACTCACTTCGGTTGAAAAGCCCTTATAAAGGTTCTTTGCATCCTACACGGGATCGAACCCGGATCTTTCCAACCTAACGGCCTGGAAAGACCTGAACTTTATCGACTGAGCTACGCCGGCTCACATGGTTCCAGGAAAATGAATTTACCTTTGCCATGTATTGCTATTTATTGGCCTGATCTCAACCGAAACGAGCAGCTATGTGACCAATGAAATCAACTGTTGCATGGACCAGCATCCCTTTGGAACACTTTTGGCGCCTGATAGTGTTTGCACTGTGATGGGCTGAGGCTGAAGTGGATAAAACTAGTTATTATTATTTTTTTCTGTATCGCGGGCGCGCGCGCGCACACACGCACGCATGCGAGAGGCTATAGGATCTATAGCACGTCAGTGCCGTATGTAGCCAAGTGGTTAAAAAGAACGAAACGTGATACCATGATGATCGTAGTCCTAGAGAAAAACGATGGGAGAAAGATTGCTCCAATGAACAAATATAAGTAATGAAAGAAGAGGAGATGAAAAGTTAGTTCTGTAGGCTTGAAGCTGGACAGTAAAGGCTGACCATTCAGTTGCTTGTGTGTGCACACTTTAAGGAAAGTGAACGAATGGTAGCAGCCAGTTCAGCTGAACACCTCTCGTGCTTTTATAGAAGGGGACATCAGACAAAAACGAAACGTTTATGAAAAAGTAACTGGAGTGAGTTTCAGAGAGAAAAAGAGAGAGTTTAGGACGTTTTGTTGTGCACAACGCTAAATACGAGACAAAAGTGGGATTTATACATTGTTAGAGGTTTGTACTGTTTAGATGTATCTGATAATAATCTGAAGTAATTTAGGTGAACCTTATCAATTGGCCTCTTAGGGTATGCTCAAGATGTTAGGTATACAAGATTATACATGCAATATATATATATATATATATATATATATATATATATATATATATATATATATATATATATATATATATATATATATATATATATATATATATATATATATATATATATATATATTATTTTTTCTCATTTCTACTTATCTGACTGAAGAAATGTTTTTAAACAGATTAACGGATCTGTAGTTAATATTTTGGTTTTCTCAGTCATGGAAAATTTAAGCTCTGTGCCAAACATTTATGACACGCCAAATATCTCCATAAGACTTTTCATGTGAATGCCATTTATCTGATCTCATATACAAGTGCAAGATTTTTTCACCCCTGAAAACAAGCAAATCGAAGAGAATACTATTCATTGACATGGCAGGATATTCTGCTAGAAATAAGTGCCATAATGCAGTCATTTCCGTCAACATATCCAACATTCATTAGGTTTTTCAGTAGCCAATTTACTTGTTTGAGACAGTCTGAGGCTAACACGTAAAGGGAAGATAAAAATTTAGTAATAGTCTGTAAGATAGTGTTATAGTCTTTAAATTAATAATAATTAATTATTAATTATTAATAATTGTCACAGATTGTAAAAATCAGTCATCACTAATGATATATTTTTTAAGGTAGTATTACCATTTCTTTGGTCAGAAGTGGAAATCATTGCTTCATTCGCTCTGTCTCTCTATCCTTGTTGTTATTTATCTTTGATGAATTTATATTTATTAGACAGGTATATTTATCACTCAAATTAAAAAGCGAGTTTAAACTAAATAAATTATGCAAAGGGCTGTCTATTCATTGTTTAGTGCAAAATCCACATCTCATAGCAAATTGTGAATGGAATCAATGTTTCTGCATCAGTAGTTGATAAAATGTCTTTCACCCAAAGTTAAAATGAATGTAAAAAAAAAAGAATCGTGCTATATATGGAATGTATTTTGTTGAAGTATAGTTTAATCATCGCTTATGATCTTGGCTTTCTAGCATTCGTGGTGAAAAGGGATGGGGAGGATAGAATAATTTATTGTGCATATTTCTGATTGGCCAGAAAATCCAAAAAATTGCTAATGATTAATTACGGAAATTCATGACTTGTTACACAAACTTTGTGTGTGGCGAGAGGACTCCAAGTTTGTGTAACAAGTCATGAATTTCCGTAATTAATCATTAGCAATTTTTTGGATTTTCTGGCCAATCAGAAATATGCACACTAGTATATAAATTATCATTATCTTCCAATTCTTTCGTTATCTGTGCATGACGTTGAGGACTAGTCATTTGAGGAATAATAAGACAGTCAGCCTTATGCCCAGTTTTTTTTATGTCTGTAAAATGTGTGCGTGTGTGTTCACTGGTTGGCATGATGCAGTGTGATTTGTGTTATCACACTGTTAAAATGATTTTATAATCTGGATGCATTCTTTCATTGGTTATTACGATATTATTTTTTATAAATACCGTCTTAATATTAATTGCAACAAAAATTCAGATTATGTACCTTCAAAAATTCCTATTTTGTACCTTTTGACATGGTTGTGTTGTAATACTCTTCTGCCATATTTTTACGTATAATGAATCACTTTTGGAACGCATTTTTGAGCACTGATTCTTTTTGTAAAACAATGAGCATATCGAAGACGATGTCTGTTATACTTGCAATTAGCAAACTTCTAGTAAGCAAAGAGTCAAATACAAAAATGATCATGATTTTCACGTATATGGTATTTTCTTTCTTTTATTATTATTATTTTTTTTTTTGCTATAGTCTTTTCCGCCTTTCGTGTGTGGGAGTAATAAAAAATATCGATATCTTTTACACGATATCAGAAACGTGCACTGATCTGTACACGAACAGAAAACTCACTTCATGGTAAAATGAAATAAAAGAAATTATTTAAAAAAAAAGAAAACAAGTTTAAAAGATATAATTTTTTTTATTGTACAAAAAAGACTGCAAGGTTCGAATACCGACATGAATGTTTGTGATTATCCTTAGGTTGAACATGAATTTCAGCGCCTTGTGTGAGACCCACTTCTTAGAGGCCTGAAATAGCTGAAAAAGTTTCCAGATTATGATAAAAATAAGTTAAAATACAAAAAAAAAAGGCAGTGTTGGTATAAGCAACAGAAAGGAGAAATGTATTTTATTTTATAAAACCCATTTTTTTTTCTTAAATTTTAGACTACAATATTTTGATATGATCCAATCAAAAGTGGTATTATTACAAGCATGGTATACAAGTGGAAGTATTACATTATCATCTGATTACAGGAAAAGAAATTAACACAAAGGTTGTGAATGTTGTCATTTCCCACATAGTAATCTCCTTTTCCGTTCTCTTTCTATACAATTCTTGAATTCGCAAGCTCCTAATGCAGTCTTTTTCCCATAGCTGTGCTTGCATGAGAATTGACGATCTCGTAAGGCCTGCTTTAGCGGTCCGAACAAGTGATAATCGGCCAGTGCAAGTGGACCGAATGATGGATGAGTAAGCACCTTGCAGTTAAGGGGGGGAGAGGGGGTTCTCAGTCAGCGGTAGCCGTAATGAGGACACCTTAAAAGTGAGGTTGGTTAGTGCTTTACTTCGAACAGGTGTTTTCGGTTTGTTCCACACCGTGTCGCATGCAATGCCTTGTTGTTGAAATCCCAACCGACTTTCTTTCTTTCTTTTTTTTTTTTACTTACCACCTTGACAGCTGTCACTACAATGAACTCAATTTGCTCTTTAGATTTTTGCTACTTTGGTACCTTTTCGTAGAAACTAGCGTCAATAGTGGCGTTCAACAGAAGTTTGTCATTGTTGCCTATTCATGAACGGAGCGTATTCTACATAATAAATTGCACTCATGCTGAACACTACTTTAACGAATAATAAGAGACTTCATAAATACATTAATTCGCTTAAAAAATAAGCATTTTATTTTAGGACTAGTAATTCGAATCTAGTCATGTGCACTTCCGAAAAACTGGTTTTCTGGAAGAACAACTTTACAATTTTAAGAATCCTTGAGATGTGCTTCCCTATAGTATATTAGGATGAAATTCTTTCGTAGTGTGTGTGTGTGTGTGTGTGTGTGTGTGTGTGTGTGCACTACCAATCTTTTATTATAATGATATGCCATACTTTCATCCTCGGCTCTGAGTCTCCATGAGATCATACGTTATTGTTATTTGTCGTAAAAGCGTATTAAAAATAAACAAAAAATTTTTCAGAAGTTTTTTTTTTTAAAAATTAATTTTGGTGTGTGTTTGTGTATTTGTGTAATAATAATAATAATAATAATAAAACATCCTCTAAAACGACAAAATTTTGTCGTCGTTCCGTAAATTGGAAAAACAGAACCATTGCCCCCCCCCCAACAGTCTGGGAAGGCAATCCACAAGTAAAAATATTTCATTTCGCCTTAGTTTAGAATTTTGAGTCTGAATATTTAATATTAAAATTTTATCAGTTGTATCAAGTCGACCAGTTTGAAGCGATTATTCAAATGTTGATAAATAGCAAGGTTCATCAATTTTGTTTGTTCGCTGTTCTATTTTTATTGTTATACTGAATGAAGCAATAGTGAAGTTGATATCCAGCTGAGACAGCAATTGCGGATCAGATTGATAAAATATCAGTATTTAATTAATTACAGTTAGAGGCAATGAAATAAGGTGTTACAAAAAAAAGTTTACAATCAATACGCACGATTTCTGCACGAAAGCTAAGATTGTTTTGAAGTTAGGCCAATTCAGTCTACTGCAGTAGCAAAATAGGCGTTTTCATAAAAGTAATGCTTCAAATAATTAGTGGTAATCAGTGTGTGTGTGTGTGTGTGTGTGTGTGTGTGTGTGTGTGTGTGTGTGTGTGTGTGTGTGTGTGTGTGTGTGTGATGATGGGTAGCCCAAAGAGGACAATGCAAAATGCCTGGATTGTCCAAAAGAACAATGTATTCTTGTATTACCCTGAACTACTACATGACCAAGCAAAGATAATTATTATACAGAAAGAAAATTGGCCATTTTAGGAAGATTAGTGAGTTCTTTCTTGGTCGTTTTTCTTATAACTGCTATAACTAAGTATGGTGGAAGTTTGATCAAAGCAAATGTAGGAAAATTTGTAGAATCACGATTCATGGAGAAGAATACTGGCTCATTACCAGGAAGAAGTTGTTAAAAAAATAGAGATTTGAACTCTGATGACCTTGTGATCTGTGAGAACCGCTGCATTTTAGACAGTTTATCAAAGTTTCAGAATACTAACAAGTCTTGTTCGTCATTGTAAACATCTCAAAAAAAGAAATATTTCTAGGAATTATCCCTTGAATATTCCGAACACACACACACACACACACACACACACACACACACACACACACACACACACACACACACACACACACACACACACACACACACACACACACACACACATCCTAGTGATAATTTCAGTTATAAAATGTAAAATGCATTTACTGTTATAGATATCTTTTACCCATCCGCAAGTAAAGAAAATACTATCATTAGGCAGTTAAATTACTTCTGAAATTCCAAAGATTACAATTTTTAAGGAATGTTTATAAAGTTAGTTCGATGTGTTAAAATGCAACAGCGAAAAATATATATACGCGCATATATATTGGCCTGAACGTGTGCAGAATTATATAGTCAATATAGCAGCATTCATGGGTTAGTCGTATTTGGGGAGGTCAACAGATATTCAAAAGAGAAATAAAGTCGAAATATATGGAAGAAGAAAAAATAATAAAAAAAAAACTTATCTTTGAAAATTACGCAGTTTTGATTTACTTATGTTAAGATATTCATGTTTCAAGGAAACAAAAGAAAAATCCTTGTACAGAGCTTATAGTATTATTCAATGGTAAGAATAGTTAAATGTTTTCTTGTTTTGTTAGGAAAAAAAAAATTAAATGCTGCTAGAGAATTAACTAGATCAGGGGTTGCCACGGCAAGGCTCTCGAACCATGAAGGAACTCGGTAGTGCATTTCGAAATGCCTGTCTAATGACCAGGTTAAAAACAAAACTCACAGAAAAATCAGTGAAGACAAAAAACAATCAAAAAACAATACAAACTTAGAAAAATTACTCTTTCTAAAGTTAATACTTATGAATATTAACATAAGTTCTTAAACTATACATTCTAATATAACTTTTTTGAGGTGAACACATGCAAAAACAAATTATTTTAAATTTTATTTAAATATCGCCATATGTAGTAGGAAGTATTACGATTTCCGTAAACATATTCGTTTGACTTTAACTCGAAAATATCCGAAGTGCCTTAATTGGGATATCATTACTTACAATGACAAAATCACAGTGAATGCTTTCGGTAAAAAAATAGCGAAAAATATGTAAGAATGAGTCCTCGAATTTACTTAAATACAAGGACATGGTGAAAATATTCACAATGCATGTATTAAAATTAGAATATCAAGAATATACAAATACAGAACATGCTTCTCCTCACTTTGAATGTATCTGAACAAGCGGTGGACACTTTTTGCATATATCTATAAAAAGTTAAAAAACATCAGCTAGTTAACTAATCATGTATCAACCCGCCTCGTTTCGCTTAAGGGTCAACGGCTAAATGGCAGTCTTTCAACGCACTTTTGAACAACACGAATAGATGATGGTAAATGGTGATGGTTATTGAGTACCCATTTTTTCTGATAATGTCTAATAACGATTAATTCCGGTGAATTCTCAGAAATTGAGCCTTACTTTTCCGCTGAATGTTACAATGTGAACTTTGTTTTTCATTCTAAATCCTCTCCAAAAGGTGTTTCAGCATTGCTGCCTTTGAATGCAACCACCGGACTATTTATTTGCAATATGCTGCGATTTTTATCAGACTTAGGATTAATCTGATCATTTATTTAATGGATATAAAAAAGGAATGATATTACTGTGTTATATTCTCACTCAGCAGCACATTTTCTTGTCATTTTTCGTAATTAAATATTAAAAATTGTCGATTTTAAGCCAAAACTGAAATAATGTTGACAGATTATAGTAAAGATCATAAATATTAAACTTCGTTAAAATTCAGAGAGGGAACAAATGCAATACATAACAGGTGTTTGCATATTATTCCGAAACACCTAATAAATTTAGGAAGTCGAATATCCTCTCCACTCACAACAGCAGTTTATAATCTATCGAGATGAGCATTTTAACAAGTAGAGATGTATTAGTCTTAGTGTTTTCGTTATGCTCTTTTTTCCTACAATTCAAAGACACCGGCATGATTGGATTGGATTTCAGACAAAACAGCTAAGGTTATGAGGCCAATATATCATCTCTGTTGATGTGTGTGTGTGTGTGTACATCAACAGAGATGATACATTCTCTGGGGGTTTGTCTGTTTTACAGACAAACCCAGTTTATGGGAAAAGAACAAATCCTGGAAAGCCCTGGGTTCGAATATCATCGGAGGTATCAGGAACCTAAGCGTCAGTTGGTCAGTCTAAGCGATGTGATGTGGAACCTCTCGACTATGCTATGGACGAAATAAGCTTAGAATCTGTAGTCTGATCTTAGAAATAAAAACTGATGTGTTCAGTACTTTACCCCATCCGTCGACTAGAAACCGAATTTTGATGAATTTACAAGTAACAGATTCAGAAGTCAATATGTTTTCATTAGAGAACTCTCCAAGCTGTACTACTTATTCGAACTAAGATATAAACATATGGAAGAATAAATATTCTTCCCATTCAGCTCCATTTAAACATTCTTCCCATTTAAATATTCTTCCCATTCAGCTCCATCCAAACGCTGTTCCTAAACTCTAGTTTAGGAACAGCGTTTGCAAACTTTTAAAGAGATTCTTACAAACTAACGATATTAAGACATAGAAGCAGATACATAGCTTGAATGGAGCCTTCTTTGAGATTATATTTTAAATATTTATTCATGTAAATACTAAGAGATCAATTTTTCAGAAAGAAGCTTTATTCCTAAGAGATTAGACTACATTAAATCACTAATTCACAAACATTACATAGCTTTGACAAATTTCACTTTCTGATAACCTTGCGGTACGGTTCTTATGCATTCCAAAACCACGATAGTGGCATTTAAAGAATGCAGGCATAATCTGTTTAAAATAATCATCATCATTATAACAACTACTGTACAAATAAAAATGCACTGTAAACTTAAAAATTATTATTTTCAGCAAATAATGTAAATACGGTAAAAACAGACCTTTCTATGAATATCAAGAAAATGTGTATACTCTTTGGATTGCTTTCTTTACCCACCACTTAATTATGCCATACATCGACCGGAACATCTTTTATTCCATTACTTTTGAATTTATAACTTTGTCTGCATCTTCTGTACGACATGCTCATATATAAGCTCTGTATGATGAATGATATCATGGATTTTTCTAACGCGTGAAACTTACATTGTACATCGTTTAAGTGGTGAGCAGCATATTCCCCCCCCCCCCCAAAAAAAAAATGTACTTAATCTCTGAAGTAATTGTCTGTCTTACATTATAACTTACACACCCGTCCTACAGATTATGCTTTGCAGAAATACGCCGATTATAATTACTGCACTCCTAGATATAGGATTCCTCTGGCATTGTGCTTCTATACAGAGTCCTGGGATACACAAGTGTGCCATGAGAATGTCCGAAATGAATGGGGAAAAGTTTTTATCAAAAAAAGAAAAAAAAATACACACACACACACACACTTCATTCAAGATGGTGGCGGCGGCAGGGTTTCTAAGCACCCCTCTTCATCACAGCTAGTAAGGAAGTGAAGTCTTCTATTGATCGTCATCATTGGATACTGAAAAGAGAAACAATATTATTTCATGGATCAAAATTATTTCTTTTATTTACAGCAGAACCTCCAGTTCTCTAACATGTTTATTACTGTTTAAATAATAGCGGGATAAAGGTTCCGGTCCCCCTCATCATATCCGTGTAGTTGGCCCACCGCTTGTGCGTGAGATTCTTACGAAGTGTTGTACTTTTAAGTGAGCTAAAAGTCCTTTTACAAATCAGATTGACTCAAACATTGTTAAAATTTTTATAGTCACTCTTCTGTTAGGATATTCGTTATTTGTATTAATATTTGGTTTTGTTGTCAATTCACATTTCCAATTTAAACTGAACTTCATCTGTTTTAAACTATTCTTTTATTTCCTGTATCCATTCTTATGCGATTTCTATAATAAAGGATCGGAAGCAAATCGTAACACACTGACCTTCCAGATTTTTCATTCTACGATCCAACTGACTTTAGTTTATTTAAGGATGCTAATACTATTTCAGTTTCATTCGTGCTTTTTTTCTTCATCTTGAAACGTTATAAAAGTGCGAAAGAAAAATAAATTCATTACTTCTTACATCTTGAATGAAAAGCTCAGATTTCTTGTTGAAATTTAAGATAAAAATATCACTGAACTTCATGAGTCTATCTTTTCCATGAAGAGAAATGTTTATATTATTAACATAATAAAAAAATATCAACCAGAAATGTTAGATTGGAAAGATGGTTAGCATCCTCAAAATGTCAGTGAAATATTTAGTTTTATTACTATCTTCGCTCTGCTGCCAATAAACTGAAAATTTCACACGTATACTTGAACAAACTGACAGGGCTTCGCCCATGAATTAAACTCATGGGCAATTAATATATTATGAAACAAAAGTCATTTGTCCATTCTGTTTTAAACTTAGTTTTCATAGTCGACTTTTTCTTCGTCTGGAGAAAGACATTTGAGATAAACATTAATAATAAAAATACAAAAAAATAAAACTAAAAACAGATATCATTAAAGTGCACGCTTCGTGTAAAATGTCATTACTGGATGGTGCAATATAAGAGCTTCTCTGGTGTTGAAAAATGGTTGTATTTCATACAGTCTTCACTAAATTATAAAACGACAACCACGACCATATCGGCTCTCAGGAAGCGACTTCCATCATGACAGAAATGTGCTGTCTCTATTGGTAATGTAGATGATTAATTACTAAAACTCAGCTGTTCTCAGCTTGGAAGCAAATTCAAAATGACTGCTATGAAAACGAACTTATATTTATTATGGATTTTTTCCCAACACTTCCATATTCTTTAGCTTCTAACTGGTGAACGAATTCAAACAACCTGGAGGGTCGGAGGTGGCCTACGGCGGACATTTGAGAAGCTCTAGAACTAGGTTTCCGCTTATCTAACCCTCAGCCTGCTCACAGTATATGTACGATAGGTTTACTATCTTTTTTTGTATGTTTATTTGTTTTTAAAAGGCATAGATTCACACAATAATTATAATAAAACCTGGTAGTTGTTAACTTTACATTATGAATTTTTGTTTTCATTTTTGGTAAGTTAAAGCACTTGAGAAAGATCAATTAATGAACAGGAACATAAAAAATAGTGGTGGTGGTGTGTGTGCGTGCGTGCGTGCGTGCGTGCGAGAGAGAGAGAGAGAGAAAAACTGACATTCAGGCTGACAGATCCATTCAGGAAAGTTGTAAACAACTCAAAAGTAAACTAACCAATAACATCTCATTCTTGAAGAAAACTGAATTCTTATAAGTTTTAATTCTTATACAATATCATTAGCACTAACTGATTTCAGAAAAAATGCGAAAAATCCTTTTCTATTTTTTGTTTATTAATCTCTTAATTTATTTTTGCGAACTGAAAAGTTTCACTTTGTGCGAGTAGAAAAATTTGATACCGTTGCGTCACCTAACGGTCAACTTTTGTTGCACAGTGCTTCGTCGTCACAATAAGTTGGCCTTAATAACTAAAACATTTTTTTATCGTATTTTTAAACAAAACTGTCTTCAGCTGAACAAATGAATATAACATTTTTTATACTGTCGTAATTAGGTCTTGTAGTTTTTTTTATTATTATTAAAAAATTGTTTTGCGAAAACTAATAAAACTCTTCTAGAGTTTTATTTGCGCATTGTGCATTTTGACCTACTGTATAGACGTTGAGACGTTACTAAATCAACATCGCACATATCCTTTATAATCTAAATTTATACAATGCAATGAGTACGACATCTGAAGGTAGTAGTAGTTATCTTTAGTTTTAATTGCCATGCAAGGTTTCTTGCCAATTTTCTTTCAGTTCCCTGACACAATTCCCAATCCGAAGAAAACCAATTACGTTGTAGTCTGTGTGTGGCGAAAGTCTCTATCTTTACTAATCTTAGATGTGGGTTTTATTTCTGTATCGAATAGTTCCTTCGCCATCCCTACAAAAGACAGTAAATGTATTATTAAGTAACCTACATTTCCGATTCTTCCACGTCTTTATATCATTGCTTTTCGAATATTTACCTATTCGTCATCGAAAAGCTAACGAAGCTGGGAGAGTAGCACGTAATTACGGACGATAATAGGATAAGCCGTATATCTTCGGCTTTTGTAGCAATAGCGCATGAATTTCAAATTAAGCGTGGCACATTACAGGAGGGAATCCATTGAATAGTTCCTTTCGTTCAACTCACTATTCGCAAAGGGAAAGAGAGGTCAGCATCGATTAATTCGTTATACTGTATAATTAATGTGTACTGAATCAGTGTAAAGTGACAGCATTAACCTCTCCACTCACGTGTAACGACCATATGTTGACTTATCTATTCGAGTAGGCTTATTCGCATGACAAACCATTATTTTCGCGATTTAAGTAGCAGATATCTTATAATCCAAGGTTCATAAACTTGCATAAGACAACCTCCCTGATATGTTTTCATTATACGATGGAGTCATATCTATTTAGCGTGGTCTGTGACCAAGTATTTGACAAGTATTGATCACCGTCTGATGACTCACGGCACCAGCAAACCGTGGAAATATTTATTTTTACACAGAGAAAGGACCAACGTTTCGAAATATTTCTTGGATTAACCATTGTTTACTATTTTTCTTTTCTGACACTGGGAGCATGTGTACTCGTATATTAATGAACTTTTTTATCTAAAAAAATGTCTTACATTCTTAACTTTCCTCTTCCACCCAGCCATTACTGTCCTCAATGTAAGAGCCCAACCATGTTATCAGCCTCTATTGTTTTGTGGTGAGTACGATTGAGCAATTTAGCCAACCTTGAGGTAACTGCTATGCAAGGCCTCGCAACCAATTTTCTCCTAATTCCCTGACGCAAATTTTCGAGAAGAAAGTATCGTCTTACAAGAAGACCAATTATGCTTTAGTTTGTATGGAAACTTCCTTATCTTCACTGTCCAGTTATATCTTCCCAAATAAGGTTCTCTGCAAACGACTCAACTGCTTAGTATTTGATCATCCCCTTTTTAAAATCAGAAGTTCGGTAAAACTGGGAAATGTTTATAACTGACTATCTTAATTCTAAAATTTTTAATTATTTACTTCTAATTAACCATTCTAATTAAGTTCTCCATAACTGTTATTAAACCAACAGAGCAGTCTCGTGTTCGATTCTTTTTATTGTAATTTTTAATGCCAATCTCACATACGAAAGGTAATAACGCCAGAGACAAAACTTAGAGCTGTTTCATGCCATATCGGATCTTCAATAAAGTAAAATGGGGGTGTAACGCTGGGTGATACTCCCATAATGTAAATCATCTATCACTGAAAATCGTTCACACGTTTTCATGCCACATAGGACTCAGATCCGCAGCCTATAAGGCAGAAGAACGCTCCGTTCTGAGATATACAGGGTGTCCCAAAATTCACGCAAGAAGTAATTTTGATAGAAAACACAGGTTTTTAATTAAAAATTGTCATTTCTTATTGATTCATAAAGTATACAGTATAGGGTTATGCATGGAATAGCATATCGGGTAAATGGCCTCCACGGCTTTGCTGGCACATGCGCACTCTTTTGTCGAAATTTTCCATGACCGTTTTGCATAAATGTGGCTGAATTTCGTTGATACAGCGCTCAATTTCCTCCTTCAAGGCGTGGGTGGTCGTGGGCTTGTTGGCATAAACCTTAGACTTCAAAAAATCCCAAAGAAAAAAGAGTTCAACGGCGTTAAGTCACATGATCTGGGCGGCCAATTCTGATCACCAAAACGGGAAATTACACGACCAGGAAATGACGCATGCAGTAATTGAATTGTTTCTCGGGCTGTATGGCGTGTGGCACCGTCTTGTTGAAACCACATATCGTCCACATCCATATCTTGCAGTTTAAGCACAAAAAAACTGGATTATCATGTCGCGATAGCGAGCACCATTAACTGTTATTGCCTTACTAGCCGCATTTTCGAAGAAGAATGGACCGATGATGCCTCCAGCCCAAAATCCGCAACAAACAGTGACACGATGTGGATGCATTTGTTTCTCAACAATCACGCGTGGATTTTCTGAACCCCAAATGCGACAATTTTGTCGATTAACGAAGCCATCAAGATGAAAATGAGCCTCATCGCTGAAGATGATTTTGTTCGAAAAATAAGCATCCACTTGTTGTTGTTCCATAATCCACTCAACGAACTCTCTTCGCTGTGTGTGGTCATTTTTAATAACCCTGAACTGTCAGCTGTCACGCTGTCTTTTTTTTTTTTCTCGTTGGCAACACTTTACCGCACAAATGGCGCTAAATTTAAATCTTGCGTGAATTTTGGGACACCCTGTATATGAAGGGTCGGGAAGATTTACAGCTTCTCTTTGACATCAGAAATGATCACATCAATGAAACATTCCCACTCACTGCCAGCAAAAACCACGAAAGTGATCATTTATGTGTGCTTTGGATTCGTATTTAGAATGCGAAGAACTTTTTGTAAGCAGTTTTGAACAGAAAGCGGATTTATCTAGTTCTGTACAGTAGTGAGAGAGTTATTCTTCCAAAAATTCAGGGTTTAATCCTCCCACAAAATGGCTCAGAATCCTAACTGAGATAAACCTTTATCAGGAATAGCCCAGAGAAAGTGAATTATCCATTTCATACGGAAGTAGCAGAATTCCCCCTCCGGAAACAGATTTTTTTTTTTTTTTGACCGAACAAACCAGCCAGAAAAACACGTGCAATTAATAGACAACATGTCGGCCTCGTTATCTTAATTGCTTCAGCGGTAATTCTAGTCATCCTAACCCAACAGAACAAATCGGATGGTGAATACATTCAAGTTGCATCGTAATACACCTCGTTCATGGTTTCAGATATCTTATTTTAAAACTAAACAACTCTAGTCTGGCTGGATGATTTCAGTTTACTGCAGAAGTGATGCTAATAAATCTAAAAACTGAACGAAGATTTTATCTTCTTGAGGTGATGCCTTTCAGTGATAAGCTACAAACTATAAGCCTTGCATTGGAAAATCACACAAATTATTAGGACTTTAAAAGCAAAAACAAAACAAAAGCGAAAATATAATCTACATACATTGGCTTTTTAAAAACTCTGTGAAGTTTTGTAATCTCCAAAATAAAACAAAATCATGTTGAATGCAGAACTTTGAAAGTTAGGAATGGAAAAAACAAAATCAGTAATAAAGATATGGTAGACGTTCGCACGGAGAAGACTGGAATTATTTCTCAATCAAACGTGCTATCCATTGAAATTACTTTACCGAACATAAAACTTCAATAAAAAAGGAAATGTTTTATTTGTTTAAAAAAAAATGAGCATTTTTAGTTTACAGTTGAAGAACATTCTCTTCGCATCGTTAGTTCATTTTTTCCCCCGTATTATATCCTCTTTCAGTATGCTTATTTGATTCCCGGTGAATTAAATGATGAAATCGATGTTTCTCAAAGTTTCGCTAAACTTCTTTCAAATTCTTATCGCGTGTATTCAGTTAAACCATCATGGGATTTCCGAACAATCTAATTTCTCTAATAATCAAAATAATTCAAAACAGAAATTTTGTCATTTCTTTTCGCGACTAACATGAACTTTAGTTCTTGTTGTTGTATTAGTTGTGCACGCAGAATTTTCCTAAGGGAAGAACATTCTTTTTTTTTTTTTAATTATAAAAGCATTTACTTTTTTCGTATTAATGATAAAATGCTGAGTTCAGTGAGAGAAATATATATTTCGTCAAGAAGGAAAGAATACAGGGTAGAAGAAGCATCAATCAGTAAAGACTGGAAAAATGAAAATCATTTTCAGCTATGCTGTGTGAAAGGTAGATAGAAGATTAGGTAAAAACGTGGACAGAGAGAGAGAGAGAGAGAGAGAGAGGAATCACCCCGATTACATGGTCCAACAGAAACGGGCAGGAGGCGGAAGCGTTATTCCCAGATGTCACAGGTATGCTCCAGCAGGATAATACGCCGTACCATGTTGTCAGTATTGTTCGAGAGTTTGCGCAAACGACAGCGATTTCAAGGTGTGTTATCATGGCCGCCAAATTCTCCGGATGTGAATCCCGTAGAACATATCAGGCATTAACTTGATCGAGAAATACGGCATTTCAATCCTTCATCTAGAACACCAGTAGGACTATAGAAGCAATCCTGCCACAGTTCTTAGAACATTATTAGAACTATTTAAAACATTAGAACTATTAGGACAGTATTCGTAATATTTTGACTGGATTGCATGTTTTTCTACGCTGTACTCTAGACCAGTTAGTTTCTATCTTATTCATGTACTGGTTTATAAAACAATATTCTTCATTTATTTATTTTATTTATTTTTTTTAAGGGCTAAGGTACATGACTAAGAACTTAAATTCTGACCTTCATTCAAATTAAGCGATTTTGGTCGCTTAACTTGAATGAAGGATTTTCTTCATTCAAGTTAAGATCTTCCTTTTACAAGAATGACTTCCAGGAAGAGGGGCGGAATTTACAATCAGTACTAAAAAATCATGAAAATAAAAAAGCACGATAGTTCTATCCCAAGTGACTTCATGTGATTTGTGATTAGCATGAGCCGAGAAACCAGATTTTTCAAGTTGGTGAACTGAGGATGATGATGATGACAGGATGTTCCGTTTCGCATATTTCACAGGAACCATCTGGTTTGGTTATGGTATGTTACACTCTTCATCTGATTTGTACCACTGATGAAGAGCTTCGAGTGAATAAAAATCGAATAAAATTCACAAGTTTATAAGTCACAGATTTTTCTCCTACAAATCGAAGAAGAAAAAAAAAACTGCTCTTCCAGTCCATCCTGAAGACAATACCACTAATAGGATATTTCTTCTTTCAACGACTTACATATTGTAGTAACGTTTTCCAAATATACATAGTAGCGATATTTTGCAAATATGACCTCAAAGTGACAGCCCTATTAACTGGATTAAAGACTCTTCCTATTAAAGGATGAGGAGCCTTCAAACATGGATGTTCACAGCTCCTCATCCTTGATAAAAATATCCTGGAGTTTATGAGATTAGATGTGAATGTAATATCTCACACTAGAGACAAACTGACCATTCCTACGAATATGAGAAAAGAAACACCAAAGAGATATCTCGGGTCACGCAGTTGATAAGTTTCATATTTTATGTATTCTGGAGAGAGCGATTATGCGTTTTATATTGTAAAGTTTCTGCCTGGAAGTTATCCTTCCGAAACAGAAATTGAGCACCATTTAACCGAGGTGACGGGCTGAATAGAAGCTCAATTTCTTTCTTTTGTTTTTATATTCTTTCCTTTTTTTGTTTTCTCTGAGAAACAACAACACGTTAATCACGTTCAACATCACGCAAACATTGTCAGTGGGCCTTTTCACAGTTTTCTAAACGGCATTTTGCAGTTCAGGACTCTAGTGACTTATAAGAATCATCACCCGGAGGACTAGAGAAAGAAACATTTATAAGGTCTTTCGAACTGAATGCGAGTTACGGAGATGGAATGGGCTTCCCTTCCGGAAACTCTTTTTCATTCCATAAAAACAGACAAACCGACCGGAAAGCAAATGCAATAACCTCATAAATTGCTTCAGCTGTAATTCTAACCAACTACAGGTACATCAATTCTGAGGACGCCGTAATACCTTATTTCAAACTCATTGAGCATCGCCAACATACTGCTCACTCTAGCAATGCATTCTACTCACTCTATAAACAGAAAAGAATTATCTCACTTCTCTTCTCACAATACCCTTATATAACTTTAAGAGATGACCTCTTGTTCTCTTACCGTCTACCCCCCCCATTCAGTATTCCCCTTCATCTACCTCGATAAGTTCCTTTCACCTGCTAATGCTGCAACCATAAGAGTTTGGAAGATAAAAACCTTCTCAAGGTTTTTATCTTCCAAACTCTGCAAATCACACTTCAATACTCAACAGTATGACGCAGTTTTAGTAAATCGCATTTGGACCTTCCCCAACGTTTACAGTGAGCATGTCTACGCACACATAGATATGTCTTAACAAATGCCATATTCAACAGTAATATGGCTTCCTTATCCCAACTTGTCGGTGACTTTCTCATTATAGCCACAGTTTTTTCGGAAGAATTGAATGCGTCCTCCAAACTTCAACTTCTTGACCACAATCATCCCCAGATCCTTTGATTTTTCTACTTCCTTGGAGCAAGCTCACCGATAGAATGTGTTTTGTTCCATCTCCTCTGGCCAGTGTGCAAAACCTGTATTTGTCAATAATACTGAAATGACATGTCCCCTTATCCACAAGGGAAGGTGGGAAAAACTTTATTCCCTAGATCAACTGCCAGTTGGAAATCGACCTACGAAATGAAGTCCAGTTTAAACATTTATGCGATGTTAATCCATTTTATCTCTCTCTCTTTCACACACACACACACACACACACACACACACACACACACACACACACACACACACACACACACACACACACACACACACACACACACACACACACACACACACACACACACACACACAGTTATCTTTTATATTAATTGCTTACATTAAACAATTTACTCGCGAAGTTATATCAATAATATACCGTAAACATTTTCCCCAAAGCAAACGTTTAATTTTCACTGAGACTATTAAAACTGATCGCATTCTTTCTTAAGTAATATGTATCCAATGATTTGTGAGCGCCGTCACTCTTTAGGATGAGTGTTCATCCACGGTGTTCTCGGGATTTTTAAGTTCTATATTTGCGCCACGCAAATATAGTTTAAATATTATCATTTATTTCATAAATCCTATTTTAGTATAGATGTAATTGTCTTACAAATGTAAATAGGGAAGTAGTAAAGCCCACATAAATTATTATACCGATTTTGAGAAAGATGCCGATGAGTAGAGTGTAAAGAAGTTACTTCCCGTTTTAGCGTTATCGTCTATCTCAAATCCCATTTTAGTTTGTAAATTGTATTTTAGATAGTAAACGATTTTTTTCTCCAGATATGAGTCAGTTACCCTGCTTATTAGAATCTTTAACGTACTCAAAATGTGCTACGGGTTTCCAACCGTTGGTGAATAAAATTGACATAAACATAACGATGAAACATTGTTGTTTCGTCGTTGTTTTTATGTCATTGCTTATCACTGACAAGCAACGACATAAATTTTGATGAGCAATGATAAGCAATGACATTTTTATGCTTATCATTTACAAATGTAAGCTTATACATTCTGGAATTAAGCAAATTACACGCTAGATATTATACTGTAGGAACTTCACTGCTGGGAACCGATGAGACAGAAGTAGAAAAAACAACATACTAAAATTCTGTGTGAGTTTCCAACCTTTCGTCGATGGGATTTCACAAAGCTAATAATAAATACTAGCTCATTGTTTCCAAAGCTAAAACTTATACTTTTGGAATAAGCCGACTGGAACTTCACTGCAGCAAACTGTTGGAGCGGAAGTAATAAAGACAACAGAAATGATTATAGCGAGCTTGAGAAAGATGCCGCTGAGTAGGTATAAAGAAGTTACTGTCCTCGTTGGCTTAACTAGGTAATCCGCCTCCAACGAATGTTACTGTCGCTCCCCAGTACTTATCCCACTGCTAATTGTTCTTTTTACATTCACGCAGATTTAACGACTGCTTGTTACCACTTCGACTGGAATACAGAACTCACTCCTATTTGGTCATGGTTTCGACACAGATGAAACAGCAAAAGGGGATTTTAACAGAACAGATACAAGGAGATTTTTCGATAATAAAGGGATGGAAAGGAATATTCCTGAAAGTTCAATAAGAGTGCGGTTAACAAAGATTAATTTTTTTTCTCTTTGAGAGGAAGAGAAAAGTGGAGAGGGAGATACTTGGCGGCTTCCGCATCGACGTCGCCAAGTGTTCCCTCCCCCCCCCTCTCTCTCTCTCTCTCTCTCTCTCTCTTAGAGATTTTAAAAATACATTTCATTTTTCACACTGAGAAGAAAGAATTAAGAATACGATTCAATTCTTTATTAATATTCATTTTAATAATGTAAAATGTAACGCAGTTTATTTGAACAGAATCGAACTAAAACAGATCAGTGTAACGAAAAGATAGTCTCTTAAACAAATTTTAAAGAAAAATCACGGAAAGTATTTGACATCTTCATAGCAGTGATTTCATGTCAAGTGGAGGAAAAAAGAAGTGGATTTAAACATCGTCTCCGGTAATAATTTTAGGTCTTTCTCGGGAAAGCTGTTTATTGCATTTTAGGTAAAGATATACCTGCCCCCTCCCAGAATTCTTCCTCTTGCAAACCTACAAAGATTGTAAGTAGCAAGTATACACAGATGACAAACACATGAGACAAAAACGAATCTTCATAGGAATGTAGCAACTTAGAATTGGGTAAAGCTGTCAAACAGCTGATGCGAATGACGATAAAATAAATGAAAACAGGATACTATTGTTACTTATTCTAGGTTTCTGCCTGGTAGCTGATAAAAGACCAAGAGTTCGAAATAATATCTGGCTAATGAAACCTCTAATGAAAAGCAGTAATAAAATATAAACATATGGACTTTTCAATAATTGTCTTTTAAAGAGTGCAAATACTGAGGCAACTCATACCGAAGAGTTGTAATTTCGCAAGTTCTGCTCTCAATCACCTTTGAAAATCAGAGTGTTAAAAAGTTGTGAAAAAATCCTATCAAAACGTACAAATATTATTGAAGGGTTGTAGAAATGTCTCCAACCCAGATAATTGGAATAAAATAGGTGATTAAAGTAACGTAACTGGGTATGCCCCGCGGACGCCCACACACCCACACGCACGTACAGTCACAGAAATGCATTAGGATTGGAATTTGGGAAATGAGGAAACTTACGTCGTGATAAAAATGGCTACGGTAAAATGTTCTTCCTATGTGTTGCTCTTGATCGAAAATTGAATATTGTATTTTAATGTTACAATTTACAAAATTTAATCCGGTTGTCAACAAAAAAAAAAGCGATTACACAAATTCATTCGTGATCACATTTCCTGTAGACAGAATCCTGTAGCATTCGGTTCCTTTCCATAAGGCTATGAGGCCAATGCATTATTTCTGTTACTTACGTGTATTCTTTTGGCCACTTGGCTCGTTTCCTGAAGCCTCCGTAACTCAGTCGGTAAAATTCGACGTCTTTTGGATGGAAAGACCTAATTTCATTTCAAGTCTCGCCTGTACGTAAAGAACTTTTATAACAACTTTTCAGGTGAAGATGAGTTAGAGATCTGATACGGAGGTGGTAGGGTTTTATCTTCCTGAAACTCCAGTTTTTTAATATCGCGGCACAGGCAAACTGGCCAGAAGAACATATATGATTAACAGATTGCACTGGACTTAGCCAGGATTTAAAAAAAAAAAAAAAAAAAAACCTCCCCCTTCGCATTATTGACAGAATCCGGGAATATCAGTGGGTTATTGTATCTCAGTTATCCAGAACAACTATCATCCTATTGCAGGTTGTGAATAAAGGAGGGGAAAAAAGAAAAGCATCCCCGGTCAAGAAATCCATACTTCCTCCATATTTTTTTCCACAATCTTGGGACTCACATAAAGAAGTTGTAACTGTTCTTTGCATTCGAAAGACTTGAAGTCACATCTCAGGTCGCAAGAAAACTGCTATACGAGATTTCAACTGAAGGCGAGTTATCTCCGGTTTTATGCGAAGTTAGAAAGGATACTACTCCCTGAAACTCGGGACTATCTATCCCAATGGCTTTAACAGGCCTTTAAGGCCCACAACCTTCCAAGCATGCTTGGATTTCGTAACCGAAATACGAGGATAGAATGGTCACTCCTATACCTCAAGGTATTCTTGGCTGTATCCCTGTGTGTTCAATGGTCCGGTTTGCCTGCTTGCGGGATGAAAAACACCAGATAAACTGGCGGAAAAAACCCTACTGCCCGAGCCCAAGACCGGCTAACTTGGCTATGGCTGAGGAAGATCCTTCAGCTCTTCACGTCTCCGACGGGAATCGAACCTAGGACACTCCTTCCCCAGGCATATGGTTGCGAAGCGCAAAGCCACTAGGCTAACCGCGCGGACTGAAACTCGGGACTGCTACCCAAAAAACACAAATACCGACCTAAGAATATCAAGCACACGCATTAATGCCCATCGTAAACTAAATACCCGCTTTATTTAACCAATCTCTCCCAATCCTGAATTCTAGTCATGCTGGTTTTTATCTAGGATTTTAATCCCTGCATAACGTCATCTGAGAACAAATTAAAAAACAAAACAAAAAAGAACAGTATTATTCAGAACCACATAAAAACGGGAAAAAAAGGAACAAAAACTATCGCCTGTTTCAAAAACCTTTAAAAAATAAATTCAAAATTGAGTGTCAAAACGTTTTAGCTCTTGACGTAAAATGCCCATTTAAGAAGAAAAGGAGTCGATCATTCATTCAGAGTAATAACTCCAAGGACTTGGCAGTATAAATTATGTCAAGTATTGCTCTTAATTGCCGTAATGTAAGTATGGTATTGAATTATCTTCTTTTACAATATCGCAGTTTATAATGTATGTTTCTTTGTTTTGTATCGCTGTTAATTAAATCAGGCCGTAAATAAGTAGACAGCGTAGTAAGTCAACACCTTGGTAGTGTTGTACTACCCAGGTGTTGACTTACGCTTGGACTCGCCAGAAATTCTTCGGCATTAAACTCTTAGATTTCGATCTTCGAGTTTCTTATTCGTTTTTGAAATAATGAGGGATTTATTATCTCCCTTAACTTAATTAAGTAGACAGTATTGAAATACAGATACCACTTCAGTGAATAACTATTTACTGCAATAAATAGCTGAGGTGTGCGAGTAATTATTTAAAATATTAATACTTTTTTTTTACTTAATTGTAAAATAAATAATAAGAAGAAATTATGTATGCTACTTCTTTCTGTGTACTACATTACTACATCCTTGCGTGGCAGCCGTCATTAGCAGCTTGAAAAATTATCCACTGCACCGTTTTCCAACAGTCTGGGGATTCGAATACCACTACGGATATGGATGTTTGTGAATCGTTAGATGACAGAAACCGCTATAAGAATACACTCAATTTACCGGCACGCTTTCAATATATATATATATATATATATATATATATATAGGAACCGGTTTTTCCATACTGTATATAACTGTTTCGTGGGCTATTATGTTATACATGTTTGCTGAATCGAATAAGGAATAAGGTAGATTTGTAATAGCAGGTGAAAAATAACCTGATATTTTTAATAGCATCTGATATCTGTTAGGTAATGGGGGGCCGGACTTGAATCTATTACTTTGTTGTGAGTTAAATAAATAAATTAATTTAATTTAATCAAACTGCAATGTTGGCTTTTGCAGGTTTGTTACGTACGCTATCTGCAATTGTATGGAGGACGTCACTCCACCCAAAGCACACAGTAGGGTTGGTGATTAAAGACTATCCTAGCTGCAATATACCCATTCAGACATGCAGCAAGAGTCGCAGCAGAAGCCAAGTCATGCGGTGAGTCACTGCCTACTCTTATTAGAAGAATCATTAGGAGCAGAATGTCACTGGCTGTAACTGCGGTTCTATGCAGAATATTATCGGTCAGCTAATTTCATTCGACAGAAGTATTCAAAAGGACATAGCGCAGAAAATTTGAAGTTAAGTTAAATCCGGTTAATGACAGCGCCAAAGCACTTTTAAAAGAAAATAGCGAAAAACTGCAAAAAGTTGCTTCTTCTTCCTTCTCCTCCACAGGCACATCTGCAGATCTGGTTGTTCAAGAAATTTCGACAAAATTTGGAACATAGCTGTTTTGTACTTGCCCAGATCAAAGGTTAGCTCAATTTAATAATATATTTGTGAATATCACTTTAAAGAAAAAAATAATAGAAGTACTTCGAAGAAACTGTTGTTATGCATTTATAGGATATCTAGTCATTTTCGTTAGACAAATTAATTTTTGATGATAGTTATCCTCGAACTAAGACTAATTGTATCTGTGTGTGGGGGGGGGGGCGCACGCGCGTGCGAGTGCGCTGGCCAGTCTGCCTGTCTTAGGGAAAATTCCAAATTTTTGGAAGCCTTGCAATATCCATATGAGACCTTTAGTTGAAAAGACGTTATAACGGTTCCTCTGGTCCTATACAAGATCCGAATAAAATCCTTTCAAACGTCGCGAAACTATGCGATGCACTACAGAGGTGCAAAATCAGAGTTGCACTGTCCTGTGTCACATTTGTTGCTCAAAATGAGTCTTTATGAATTCGCGAAAACCAGAATTTCGGAAAAGATTACCTAAGACAAACCAAAACGAGAAAAAAAAAATGCTCATCTTATTCTCGTTTTCCTTTTACCCTCTTTTACCTTGCAGTGTCGAGGATTTATTAATTATCGGACCTCAAACCGTTCACAGGATAAGGTGGTCAGCCCTACGCCCCCGGTGTATCCTATGTCCTGTTGAGGTCTCAAGGCTGGTTTGCCTGCTTTGCGGGATGAAAAACCCCAGATAAACTGGGGAGAAAAATCCTGCAGTCCAAGACCGGCTAATTTGGCTATGGCTGGCAAAGATCCTTAAGCTCCTCACGCCAGCAATGGGAATCGAACCCAGGACTCTCCTTCCCCAGGCATATGGTTGTGAAGCGCAAAGCCACTACGCTAACCGTGTGGACTAAAAAAAAAAAAAGTTTTTAATTTAATCCAACTGGAGAAAACCGAGTGCAAAGGTTAAGTGGCTAATTGCAACGTTAACCTTATAAGTGGTTGTATCTTTTATCACATTTCGAGTATTTTCTCAATCTGTTTGCCACATTATCCTGTTTCATTTATAAATGTCGTTTTGCAAAACAGCAAAAACAGAATGACAGTATAAAGTATACAAGAAAATCAAAAACGTAAAGGTCATATTTTAAAATTAAATCCAATTAATGTACATTTATTTTAAAAGTACTTTAATTTTTATTTTAAAAGAAATGTACTTCCTGTGCTTTTTATATACTCGCACCTCCGCAAACGTGCAACTGAGAACGGTTTCGTTCTTACATTCCTACAACAGCGTGCATCACTTCTTCGACTTCGTCGTATGCAAACTGCTGAAGTTGTTGGTAGAATTCTTTCAACAAAGAAATGGTGATATTGGCTGAAGAAGGTCGAACGTAATGCAGGAAAGGTTCCTTTTTTTTGAATAATTCGAAATAGCCATTCGAATTTCTCTTTTTGAGTCTTTCCACCCTTTCTATATAAACTCATGTTCATAGAAACGGCATCACCTTACATAAATATAGTTCTTATAGTTAAATTGTCATGTACATTGGGTAATCATTAAATAGTTCGTTGTATTGCATCATCTACCATTCCCAGGGGTTTCTGTATAATGTAATAGTTGCTGCTATTGAGTCAGAATTTTTTATGCTGTAAATAGACAGCAAGGGTAGAGATCGCTATGGCTAGTTGCGTGCAGTTACCACCTCGCAGAAAAAGTGTCATTCAAACTTTGAATACAGAAGACTGTTCCTCTCGTGAAATAGCTAAAAGGGTGTCCTGTAGTCAATCTACTGTGGTACGGCTGCTGTCGAAAGTGAAGGAAACCGGATCTGCTGAAAGGAAGAAGGGGACAGGAAGAAAGCCACTGCTACACCATGCCAAGATTTCTGAAGTGGTTCTGCCTCAAAAATCGCTTTGCGTCGTCCGGAGAAAACTGAAACGGGACTGGGAAGAACAAACAGGAGTTGTGGCAAGCTCTGTGGCTGTCAGGCGAAGACTCATTCGACAAGGATTGATAGCCAAGCGCTCTAAAGAGAAGCCCTTGTTAACCAAAAGAGAGAGAGAGAGAGAGAGAGAGAGAGAGAGAGAGAGAGAGAGAGAGAGAGAGAGAGAGATTGGTTCAGTTAAATCGGCGCAAAAGAGCACGTTAAAATGGATCCCTGCTCAGTGGAAAAGAGTAATTTTTTTCTGACGAGAAAAAGTTTAACCTGCAGGATTCCGATGGCAGACAGACAGTCCGAAGACGATCAGCGGGAAAATTCAACCCTGTCTAGTTGACACCAGACAGTCAGGGACTGCATGTCGTATCGTGGTACTAGTCGCTTGCATTTCACAAAAGGTTCAGTGAATGCCCAAGTGTACCAGAAAATTTTAGAATTGCTGGCTACTATCAGAGACCACTTTACCGTAACGACGAACTGCATCTTTCAGGATGATGTGCCCCTTGTCATAGAGCAAAAAGTGTAAGTAATGCTATTATAACCTTAAATTTTACCATACAAATTGAGTTTAGTACTTAAAAGCTTTAGTTTTTGTTGCAGGTTAATAAGTGGCTCAATGAACACTCGATTCAGTGACTACCTTTTACAGGAAACAGCCCAGATCTCAACCCCATTGAGAATTTCTGGTACCAAATGGAGACTGAAATACACAAGCAGAAGCCGAAAACACTTTGGGAGCTCCAAGAAGCCATTATAAGAGTATGGAACCATGATTTGACAGTTGCATCCATCAAGAACATGATTTTGTCAATGCCAAGCTGTAATAAAGGCAAGAGGAAGACCGACGAAGTACTAAACAGCAAAAAGTGAATTTTTAGCTTTGAATGTTAATAAAAATAAATTTTGATATCGGTATTTGTTTTTCCAGTGAAAATATCACGGTCCATTCCATTTTGAAAATTTGTCAAGTTTGTCGTAATGTACTAATTATTTTACATCTTGTACTAAAAAGAGCCAAATATTATCAAATTTTTATATAATTATTATTATTGTTATAAGGTTATATGTTATATGTTATTATTCTTATTGTTATTATTATTGTTATAAATTATCAAAAGGGATAATAATAATAATTATGATAATAATTATTGTTATTATCCCTTTTGAAATAGGCATTCAAATTTAATTACCAAAAAAAAAAAACATGGCTACAGCAGGTGATACGGACATGAGTCTACGCTGATTATACTTTTCACTATACTGTACTAACATTCTTCTGTATGCCTTGGAAGATTTCACACAATGCCATGAAAATCTAATGGTAGTGTGTTGATCTCTATTGATGTAATTGGAATGCTATGCGGACGTATTTAGTTCTTTACAAAATGAGCAGCGACATCTAGAAAGAAACGTTTCGACTTGATCAATTTTTTTATGTGAATCCCACTCTTAAAAGGCTGTTAGCCTAAAATCCATTAGCATTAATACAGTGAGTGGGCTAAGAGTTATATAATCCAGAAATCCTGCTCTAAAGACCAAATACGGAACTTTTACAAGCCATTTCATGCCTCCAAAATTTATCTACATAAATAAACACGATGATTTATAGAAGGAATTTTGAAATACATACTCGAGTAGCTTGCACGCAAAAACTAGCTGTTACTTTTTTGATTTCTCCTCTTGATCTGATTATGGGTTTAATAATTAATAATTAAATCATTAAATAAACTAAAATTATTTTGAATATACAAACAAAACTTGTTCCTGGCAGCATTAGCCATACTACTTAGTATTTTAGGTAATTTTTTGGCTTTTTTATATACTTTTGGCTTTTTTAGGTAATTTTTTGGTTAGATCTGCGCATTACACGAAATGGCTTACTTGAGTAACCTACTCGTACTTATAAGGATGATCATATTTATGATGATGATCACATCTCCGATCAACTGGCCAGAAGATGTATTTTCTAATCAGCATAGCAATCTGTGGTGACTTCAGCGTTGACTTATTGGAGTGAAACATGGGCGTGGTAGGAAAGCCACATTGAGATAAAATTTCTACGATGATACACAAAAAAAGATACGCAAAACGTCAAGATAATCAACGAGTTGCATAAAAGCAAATCTTCATCGATGATTACGTTCAGAGAGCGGTAATTGAGACAGTGCACAAAAATGAGGAGATTAGCAAAGTGTACTTATTTTCATTATCTTGTGGGGGACCATCATCTTGCTTATTTGGAAGCCTGAAGCAATTTCTCGCCTTTAATAGCGTAAGCTCTAGAAGTAATTATATTTAAAAGAAAACACTTTTTAAGAGAGAGAGAGAGAGAGAGAGAGAGAGTATGGTGTGCAAAAATACTTGAAAATGTTTCAGCTACCCATCTGCACCATTAAAAAATAAAATTACCCTTTTTTTATTCCTGAATTTTCATTTCTTATCGAAGGATGGGAATTTTTTTTTTCCTCACTGCATGATTTTTGGCTAAATAAAATGATAGTTGATATTTGAATTTTCAGTTTGTTTTTTTTTTAAATATGTTTTGGATTTTTTTATTTTTTTATTTTTTATTTTTTTTTAAATATTTAACAGCTTCCTTGATTTCTTTCATTGTCTTTCTCCTGTCAGATATTTCCCGAATTTACGCGCCTCCCATCCACGAAAGGTTGTGCACCTATCGTACTTTGGTACCGTGGGTGGGCTTTGAACATGAAAATGAATGCCAGTTATTCTTTTTTTGTCACTGATGTGCAATAAGGTTGACTGTAAATTATGAAATTGTACTGGTTTAGTTCTTATAAGAATTCAAAAGATGAATTATATATACAGTACTATCTTTATTATCGAAAATCTTACCATCTGACCCATCCAGGACGTCCACAGGAATGGCTAATGTGGTCGAACAGTTGGTTGGGCGGGCATGCAAGAAGAACCGGTCGGTATTTACGACATAGCCAAAACTTGTTGCAGTCGTATACGTACGGAAAGAGTCCTCGAGCCACGGGACAGCGAAATGACGAATCTGTAAAGAAAACGATTAAAGATTTCTTTTTAATTACAGAAAAAGAATCGAAATGACAGATTTAATTAAAGTCAAACTAAAACGGTGTCTTGTTTGATTTAAAATAGTCATTTTAATTACTGTATATTACTTTATCTGCTATATACATTTCAGATGATGTTTGTCAGTAGCAGAATGCCTTATGGACAATTGCGTTGGGTCTCGTGCCTTCCAACTCTTAAATCGTTTCCTGGATTTTGATGTAAATTAGTAAGGAATGCTTGCCACATTGAAAACTGTAGTACGAATTAGATAATTTATGCTATTATTTTACATACCGACTCCAATTATGTGAAACTGCGTATTTAACACAGTGGTGTCTCTACCAGCCTTATTCCAAACGTGCGATAACAAAGCAAGAGTGAGTGTCAAATGTTTCATTAGTAGCTATGCATACAATTTCTCATTTATTTAAGTTTGTATATTTTATGCAAGACGCATTGAAATCTTTTGCGGTGAGCATCACTACAAACAAATACTTTTTTTTTTTAAATAACGGTGAGTGGCTTTTAACGACACTGTCGTACATTAATTTGGTCTTGACATTAAACAAGTTAACTAAACTGTGAAGTTAAGTAAATAAAATCTCAAATAATGCTTAAAATACGCATGTTCTTCATTTATTGAATGTATTTTACCTTTTAGCAGAAAAGGAATACTGTTGTTATTATTACTTGACACCTCCACAGTGTCCAAGGACCCATCGGGGAGGTCAATCTACTAATCTGCTGTTTACACTCTTTAATCCTTCACTATACACTATACAATCTGCCAGCCACTCTACGTCTGCTAATACATTACATAATTACCATCTACACACCACGCCATCTATTGATGAATAATAGTATTTATGTCTGTTAACTGCGTATGTTCTCTGACTGATTTGTCTGTATGCCGGATAAAAACCTGAGTTCGCAGCGGAAAAATCTCCACATGAGATCAGCAAAACTCACTTTCAGTTGGAAAAACTATAAGGATTCTTTTAGTCTTGACGAAAACAGAATTTAAATGCTTTCCAATTGAAGGGTGCATTGTCCGGTTGTTCTTCCAAACGCGCTACGAAAAGCGCTCATATATATATCCGATCGCGAATAACGAAACTGAGCACTCATCCACACCAGCCGAAGAAATGAAATGCGAATGTGTGACCAATCGCTTTCTTGGAATTACGATGTTTCGAACTCATTAACAAAGCCATTCAACTTGCATTACAGTTCAATTCACAAACGAGTATTAAAATCGTCTCTCTCTCTCTCTGTGTGTGTGTGTGTGTGTGTGTGTGTGTTCACGTGGATGCCGCGTGTGCGAGATATCAAACAGTGCTCAATCTGAGACAATTGCTTGCCTATGCTCGAAGTGAAAACTTGCAACTATTACTCTCATATACAGCACAGGATTCTGGGAATTGGCAACACTCGATCTCCATATACACGGTACTGTTTGAATGAGAAGCCAGCGGATGCTATTGTTTCAGGTGTCTTATGAGTAAAATTTCTAAGATGAACAGGATTTTTATTGACTATTATAAATCACTTTAAAATAAAGTTTTATTATTATTATTATTATTATTATTATTATTATCATTATTATGCTGATTATATAAATGAACGAATTCAATGCATCCAGTATTCAGTTTAATCAGGCCATTTACTGATTTCAGAAAAGACTGACAAGTCAAGTAATAACACTCGCTGAAAATAGCACTTTAAACTAACCAGCTATATTAATAAACATTACTCTTTTATTTATTTCCAGAAATAATAAATAATTCTTAGTTACATGCTAAGCGTTGCATGGTAAGTGTTACAGTCAGTTGATAATGACATTTGGATTTGCTTTTAGGTCCACTTTTGCAAATACGAAGTTCAGTGATATTGATCATTGCCTGTTGAATATTGTGAAAACGTTTAGAAGTTGCCATGGATACATATGATGAAATTAATTTCCGAGAACAAAGACAGTGATTTGTTGTATTCATAAGTAATAATGTTTTAGTGTGTATTTATACCAAAACATTGTAACTTTACGATAAATTAAAGGAAGAGGCCTAATTTAATGTACCATTTTTGATTTGGATAATAAGGCCTATTTCCCTCCTTTCGAAAAAGTAATTTCATTATTTTTCTTAGTTTCTGATACCTTTGATATAACTTAATTCTTTATTTTTCCCCCCATGGCATAAAACCAACTTATATTCGTTATTATCCATGCAATAATTTATCTTACGTGAGTCATATTGACCACAGAAACAACTAAGACTATGAGGCAGTGCAGGACCGCTGTTAGAGTATATGCTGCCCCATAGGCAAGCAAGATTTTGCCGCCCTAAATTCAAGAAAATGTGTAAAATTAAAAACACGATGTTTTTATGGTGAAAATACAATTTTGGCAGTTTTATCTGCTCTCCGAACTTGTCGCTCCTAAGCATTGCCTTAGTGGGTTCCAACAGTCATTCTCTCTTTTATTTTGGTCTATTCTTTTAGCCGGTTTTGCAGAGCGAAAAACTTGATCTTCATTTATAACTGAACAATTTATATTTAAAGTATAATCATTTTCTTAACGGAAATGTAGCAAAGTAAAAACCTGAAAACGGAGAACGTCAGCAAAACTTTAAACAAAAATGCTTAAATCACACCCTCATGAACAACAATAATTCATCAAATTTTGTGCGCACAGTGATCAAAACAAACTTTCCTTTGGCCTTGACCAATTTCATGCGGCTCTGTTCGTAGCCTGTATTGCGAAGGTATAAAAATTCAAATTTCACGCATTCAGAAAATTGAACGTAAAATTAAAAATGCTGTTGTTCATATATAAAACAACGTTACGATTTAGCCATTGTTTTTCCTATTAACTGATATTTATTTCTTTATTTCTATTTCTTTTTTTCCTATCCCCATCTTACTGTTTCTCCTTTTTATTCCATCGTTCTTTCTTTCACAATTTGATGTGCCTTTTCAATGCGAGGGGGAAGGGAGGAGAACGACGTAAAAATAAAAAAAAAAATAACTTATCAAAAGTACATGATTCTCTCTCTCTCTCTCTCTCTCTCTCGTATAACAGAATAGAGTGATCATCGTATTAATATTGGTAATCAATCGGTCACCGTCATCCATGCCGTTATCTGTTTAGAACCATCGCTACCCTACAGTGATGATTACAGAAGCGGAATCCCCCCCCCCCACCTCCAGGCGAGATTGACAAGCACGTAGCGGAAATTCCCATAATTTGTTCAAGATATGTTTGTTGTAGGCTATCACGCGGATGTTAAACCGCTCCCCTTCTTAAATAATATCGCCGAGGTTTTTTGTGAATTTTTATTTTTTTTTTTTTTATTGACGAAGCAACTAGAATACTGGCTCGGCTGCCACACTTATCTCTCCCACTAACCTAACATGTGTACATCACCAACTTGCACAGCACAAACATACCTTTGAACTTATTACAGCACATAACAGATTTAAAAACTGACTAGTTTTATTTTACTTATAACTTGTTTTATAATTCTGATGCAAAACACCTCCGTCCTACACACTCACAATTTTCTCAGGAAGAAACAACTGGAACTTTAATACAGATATAATAATTACCTGATTTTTCGCTATTGTCTACGACTTTTTACGTTAATGAACGACACATTACGTAATTTTAGATATTTACTACTGCATGCAGTTTTGAGAAAACTGTGTTAATAATGTGACAATACTTTTTTTTTTAATTATGACATGCTTTAAATCTCTATGACAGCTTAATGAATATTTTAAGAACATTTTTTAAGGATATCTATATTTTAAGGACAATACAAATTTATTTCATTGAGCAAGATATTTCTTACTAAACAGAACAAATTAGAAAAATTCGCAGACCGACAATATGGATAACTTATTGTCATAATCCAAATATGATCGCAAATTCTTAATCAGCAGTAATCGTAATTCTGAGATCCTACTGATGAGTGATAAACATCCGTCAAACATGCTCTCATAATGCACATGAAACATCGATGATATATCTACCAAACATGTACAACGACTCCTTTCTTCGAGTGCCATTTGAGGAAAGGAGTCATAAACAGCATTTATAGCAATAAAAGTTAAACGATGAAATAATATTAATAATAAAAATATGTCGAAATAATGCTGCATCGAAAATCAGTGCTAGCTACAGGCGCTAGTTTTTAACTTAAATTGCTTATTTATTTATTTTTCAATTATTTTTTTGCTCCTAATATTTGAGACATGCAACTTCGTGTTATGTCCCATTGTATTTTACCAGAAAGTCGGGTAGGTTTACTTGTATACTGTGACATGCATTGGCTCAGTGTAACCTTAGTACTTGCGCCACTAAACTCAAAACCAAACCAAATCAGACTTTGACTACGCGTGTCACGAGTGTAAAGAATGTCAGAGAATCCCGATGTTCATTTAACCATAACTTTAACCACATTCTTTACGTGTTCCATTTCGCCCAGTTTAAAACTGATAGAAGGCTGGAAGGGAGAGGAGAAGAATTTGAATTTTCTATGAAAAAGTTGTAGTTTACATAAGTGAATTGAAGAGCAGGCCCTTGCCCTCTTAAGATTTCTGCTTGGTTCCTAATGAGAATTAATAGCATCAAAAGCACTAATAAAAGGCGAATATACGGGCTCCTGAGTAGATTTCTCGTCTTTCAAATAGTGCAATAACCAAGGCAACTCCGATGCCAAAGGATGTATTCCCATTAGCTCTTAGGTCACTTTCGAAAATTTTATGTTTCAACTTAGTTTATTTGGTATGAAATTATGTATTTATAATAACCTCTATTTCTGTCACTACAACGCCAAATCGAAACTTTCTAAGTTCTTTTTTTCATCTCTGATTAATATGCGATTTACAGTTATTCAATTTATGCACTTGTGGCACTTTCTGGACAAGACTGCTCTCCGCAACACTTGACGGCGTAGTTTTCCGAAGAAATGAAATCAGTCTCGTTACATATGTGTCACACCCCGTATATCCCTTAGCATAGTAATAACAAAATAAGTGGCGGATAACTTATTTCTGGTGGAAACTATATCTTTTGCTTATCGGAGGCCTAAAGCGGCATGAAAAAAAAAAAAAAAAAAAACCGCATTTATTCCCTAAAGCATATTTCCTGTTTTATTCAACCTGGCCGCCTACTGTACTGATGTACCGTAGGTTTCCGACTCTTCTTGGACAGAATTGTCATAAAAAATAAATAATATACATAAATAAATAGGAATTAATTATGCATTTTATAAATAGCAAAAATAATATAAAGCATCTAGCAAACGCAGATTTTCTCTCTCTCTCTCTCTTTTTTTTTCATTTAAATGTTTAGTTCATCATCAAAACGGCCCACTAAAAACCGAAATCAAAATAGAAGTCTTTGTTTAAAGTTTCAAAATGTAATAATTCTTAAACTTTAACCAAATTTAATTTGTTCGATAAACTACCCCATCACATGTTGCGGTAATTACAACTTGCGCCTAGAAAAATGTCGTTAAACAAGTATATAAATTGAAGAATTGGAGATTAGGTGGTTGGATACGGATGAAGCCAGTAAGATTGTGAGGCCGATTTGTTATGTCTGTTAATTGTGTATATTCTCTTACTAGTTTGAATTTCTTGCTTTAAAAGATTTGATTTAACTTAAAAAAAAAAGAGGAGAAAACTAACTAAATTACAGAAAAAAATCATTACATTCCCTCATCCGAAATTAGGAAAATCTACCCCCATACATGCCTCTCATACAAAAACAGAAATTTAGCCGATTTTCTGATGGCTGCGTCTCTCTGTTGGCTTATTTCTCTGTTGGCCCAGCACATATTCTAAGGGTGATGGTGGCTACAAATGAAATGTGCTGATTTCAGTCAATGCAAAAAAAAATTAGGCTCTGTTATACTGAAAGGGTAAATGACCAGCTAATTTTTTTTTTTTTTTTTTTTTTGGCATACTAGAAATCCGAAAATAACGTTTATATCCTCTTTCTCCCCGATAAATAAAGCAGATTTTAAATCGAAAACAAATGAATACGCTATATCAGTAGAAACCCCACAAACACTGCTTTTTAACTTGACTCAACAAGAAAAACTATACCCACCACCAGCAGCAGCAGCACTGCCTGTTCCACCTGATGAAGGAGAATCGGAGCCGTCAGATCCTAAGCCTCCATCACTTGGAGGTGCCGCAAAGCTTGCGCTGTCTCCCGCTGCCAGTGGTAACAGAGGTGGTGCTAACGTACCAAAAATCCCTCCCCTGCCATCGCAGTCGACTTTATGGGCGTGGTCGCACACCAGAACTGTTGGACTAAACGCTGTCCTATACGGACACACCTTTCTCACAGCTTCTCCGTGGTCGCACTCGTAGAAAGCCTGGCAGTCGTTGGGATCAGGAAATGTTCCCCACTCCTTCACACAGCGTCCGTTCACAATATACGGTTCTACGGAGAGAAAACATAAATACGTCACATAAATCGATTGCCTTCACGCTCGCTCGCCAAATTTTTTTTATTGTATTTATTTATTCATTTTATTTCTGTAACATACTGTACAATGCTCGCGTGCAAAAATGAAATACATTAAACGAAAGAAAGTTAATTCGACAACATAATATAAATATTGAATAAAGGCTGAAATATAAAGAAGTAATGAAGAAATAAGCGCTGAAATCCACGACAAATTGCTATCGATGCGAATCACTGATTTTAGTTATACGTAGATATTTTATTTTTTATTTTTTTCCTTTTTTCCTTATTCCAATATCATAATAACAAATCTTTGTTATCATAACCTTGCTCATCATCTCTCTCCTTCGTTTCCCAAAGCGTTATTCCCAACAAACAAACAAACAAAACAACAACAAAACAACAGCAGCAACAACAACAACAAAAAAACTTTGAATTCGCATCGATGTCCCAGTTTGATGGATTCACTGCGTGTGCGTGAGTGCGCGCAATATGTTATACTGTTGCTTGACTTAGGATTTTTTGTTAGGCTTATGTTACTTAAAAATACGAGGGGGGGGAGGGGCTGAAAAATTTTGATAAACACCTAGAACGTTGGTTCTACCTCACTTCCTTCATGATGATCATCGCTTTTGAGCACACTGGTATAATAAAATAACTTCAAATCATAAAATAATAATAATAAAAACGGCTTTGTTGATTTTTAACAAAGTCAGAAAGGAAGGGGATGGTGATTACAACTTGTCGATGACACGTGATTGGTTATCAAGTTGGTTATCAGAGAAATAAAGTATACAACGAGAAAAAAAAGAAGAAGAAATGAAATAAGTTGTTCGAGTTAAAATGGTTGTTTTAAATCATAGAATACCGTTTCATTATTTGTAAGATTTATGCAATTAGTTATGTTATAGTTAGAATCCAAAGAATTTAGTTTTATTTCAAACTTATTCCATTTTTTAAAGCCTTATATTTAAAAATAAGTAATTTTTTTTCGTATTTTTTTTTTTTAAATTATATGCGTTTAAATATATATGCCGACTAAAGAAAAAATGCATGCAGCGCAAATCTCGGAACTCTGCATCTTTCAGATGCTAGTGATGCCATTGGTTAACGCTGCTCATAATATCATTTCACCAGTATTGCTTTTCTATTTTTCATGCATCTAATATGTGGACGTATGGCGCATCATGTCGTGTCCAATACATTCTGCTGTCATCAACAACAACAAATCATATGTTCTTAGCCATAATAAACATTATACAAATTTCATAATAATTAAAATTGATGTCATCGAATACTGCATTCAAAAAATAATTTTCGAAAAAAGAATGAATTTCACTGTCTCTTCCAAAATCAACATTTTTCATTCTTTACGATTTTAGTTTTAAAATAGTGAAGAACTATTTTGAAATTGAAGTATTTGTCAAAATAGATAATGAAAATCATGGAGAGAGAGAGAGAGAGAGAGAGAGAGAGAGAGAGAGAGAGAGAGGGAGAAGAATGGTATGTGCATACAAAAATAAATGTCTAAATAAATAATCGAAGGGTGTGCGACTGTGAGCACTTGTGGGCCAGGTCTCTCTATAAGAAGGAAACTCGCCGAGTAACCAGCATCGTTCGTCTTAATTGCTTTCGCTAGTGTTAGATGCACGTTTCTTCAAATTTAGAGGTATTCATTATAAAAAATGTAAAACAAAATAAAATAAAAGAGAAGAGAAGTGAATTTTGCTTAAAAATATTTGCGCACAAAGAATTCGATGTATGCGTGTGAATTTACTAGAGAATTAAACACGACATACCTACTAAATCAATGTTTATGTACCCACTTTATATTGCTACTCAAGTAGCAATATAAAGATTACATCCGTTTTTTTTTTCTTTAAGCCATTCGACGTATACGAAACCGTTTCGAGTTACGGCTGAAGCAATGAAAAACTTCGGTTTTCGCGAGGAAAAAAAAAAAACCTCATAAGTGAGACCGCCTAAGTACCTACGGTTAAAACGTCCTTATAAAAGTTCTTTGCATGCTAGATGGGATTCGAGTCCAGATCTTTTCAATAAAAACGCATTGTCGTTATTACCGACTGACAACAGAAACTCTTGCCCATCTCTATGACCAAGTATTAGTGCCTTAACAACTGGACAAATGATGATGAAATTTAGTATATGGAGATATAATTATTAACGTAAACTAGAAAACATTAAGTTATGTATATCTATCTGTTCTTCTGTACTTTCATAGTAACAATAAGAACGTAGATGAAACTAATCCGGTGGTGTTTGGATATACCAACTGTGATGAGTGCATTTTCCCATCTTACTGAATTCTGTTCAGGAATTTCAGTGGAATCTGATTACGGATGATGGATGCTTGTGTCGTCGCTCGATGGGTAGAAGGTTGATTGAATGGATGTAATTATTATCATTATCATTATTACATGACACCTCCAGGGAGTCCAAAGACTCATAGAGGGAGGACACCTACTCTACAGCTCTGTCTCCACCACTAAACCCACCAACTACAAAGAACCGCAACCGCACCAATGCCATCTACCGCCCACCACCACTAGTATCCATGTCCATGGCGGGATTCAAATCTGCAGCCTTTTGACTGGAGAGCAGATACGCCAACCACTCAGCGAACCAGGTCAGCAGAGAAATCAGTGTGTTATTTCTGTGGAAATATTTTCTGGCTGGTTTGCCTGCATTTGAGGAGTGAAATACCTGAGTTCCCTGGACGAAAATCCTTGCTAACTTGTATGAGACTGGCAACACTATTCAGCTTACAAGTTCTTATAAAGATTTTTTGTATATCAGAACGACGCAACATTTGTAGCCAAATGTTGCGCCGTTCTGGTAACTTTGTTATGGAGGGAATAGTCGACAAAAGTCATTAAACGCCAGTCCGGTGTGTGTAGTGGTAGCATATATCCTTTCGCGGATGTTCAGATTAGCGGAACTTTAAAAATAAATCTATAGAATTTTGATATTTCATCGATTATTGGATTTACAAAAAAAAATTTAAAAAATGAATTTCACAGTCTTTTCCAAATTACCACGAAGGACTTAAAAAAACAACAACACTTTATGCAGATTCAGAATGCTATCCTGTAGCCGGACCATAATGCCAATGGCTACTGTAATTGTATTACTCGCTCAGACCCTTTATAGTTTCAATTCTAATCACTAATTAGAGGAACTTTTTTCTAAATAATAAAATAATAAAATTATTATTATTATTATTAATTTTTCTGGTATCTACTAATTAAAGTAAATTCAGAATGCTGCGTGTAGCTACACCAAATGGCTTGTTATTGTTACATTTCACAGCTGATCAACGCCACGTTACGTTACGAAAAGCTTGGGTTCGAATCCCATCGACAGCGTGAGAAACCTTTAAAGGGATTTTCAGTTGACTGGGAAGAGAAGGCAACAACCAACATGAACAACTGCATCAACAAAATTAGGCTCTGTCAACTTTTCTTTTACTCCCATGTTTTCTTGACTTGAAATAATTTATATCGTTTCTTGCACCGGAATATTTGTCATTCCTGTATTTTATAATATGAACTCCGTTCAAGTGACAGGACCAGAGTTAATAAAAGTGCATGAATATTATGTAGCTGAAACCATTGGAACTACCCGAGGATAAGTTCGAATGTATGGATTTAAGGATATATAATATAAAGTAGTTTATGGATACGGTGATGGACTTTATGATGTGCTGGCACCTGATGCCAGTCGTATTTTAGCTTAAATTACTTTGTGCCACACACACACCTACATATTTATGGCCTCATCAAGACTGTTTTGTGAAGATTAAAGATACTTTGTTGGTGTTCGAAAACATTCGCTACAAAATAGTTTGTTTTGTCTGTTTAATGGGAAAGGAAAAACTCTGAGGTGTGTGTGGGGGGGAGAAGATTGTAACTCGATTTCGGTTAGTCTAGAGAAGTTCATGTAAGAAAGAATGAGAAAGAATTCCTATAAAGAGACTTATATTCAAAGCTTCAAGGTATCCGTGTTATTTTTAGAAGGCATTTGCATATCGCCAAACAACAATATAAAGATTATGCTGAGAGAGTGCTCTGATTCGATGAATGAATAATATTACCGTCTTTAAATCAGCCAACGCCTTTTATTCCCCAAAAGGAGTAGGCGAGGTCGTTTAGCCCTAACTACCTTTATTTGAAAACTGGGGAGGGGGGGATACATTAAATTCCACCTTTATTGTGTATGATTAATTTTGCTGACGGGGAAAAAATAATTATGGATAAACAGAACAGCAGTGAGCGAAAGAAAAAAATCCACAGATTAATATAGCATCCTATAAATAGAATAGCATGCACCTACTGTATTATAATACAGAATAGGCTAGAGAAGGTGACAGAGTTTAGCTGTAGACAGATACTGAATCTAATCACTCACCTGGAATTTTGACGCGACCTCCGCAATCCACGTTTTGAGGAAAATCACACTTCAGTGTGGACAAACTAAAAACCAGTTTTCCCGGACATTGTTGAATTTTCACCACTCCATCCCAGCAGTCATAATAGCGATCGCACTCTACCTCGTGGGGATACTGTCCCCTGCTACTGTGACACCCATGTGGAAGGGATTGCGAATTCGCTTTTACTAAAAATGAAAAATTTAAGACTGAATCAAAATGTGAACTTATATTTAAAATTGGCATTAGCACATTTTCGCTACATGAACAATTTTATTGCAACTCGGCTTCTAATATTTATTCCTAAACGCAGAAAATATCAGTCTTCTCTTTATCTAATCGAAAGACTACACACACACACACATATATGAATCAGGTGAAGATGTTTTATTTATTCATTAGTTTTTTTTTTTTGCTCTAATTATGACAAGAAACTTGACTGTTGAACGGGCGTGTTAGCTATCAAATCTCACATTATGCAATGAAGCCCACGAGGCCTTTCGAAAATTAGTGATTAGCGACAGGTGACCAGTTTGCTTCTCAGTTGTTTAAAAATGTTCCCATAAAGTATTTGTTTTTGCTCAGAATTTTTTCCACCAAAAAAATCCAGCTCACTCTGCTGTGATTGATTATCTCAGCACTAGGTAAAGGAGTATAGAATTAGTCGATTTAATAATCACCAGACAGATGGCGCAGGGTTAAATATGGCTTTAAGAGAGAAAAAAGATAGGAAACAGGAAGTGTATGTTCTGTCCTGAAGGGAAGCGAGAGTTTATAAGGTTAGTTCTAGTCCTAATAGGAAAATCCTATTAGGACTAGAACTTTTTTTTGAGGGGGGGGTCTTTCTCCAATTTTGGGGGACTGCTTCCCAAAAGTGGATTCCATTCGCTCTCTGGGATAGATAATAGTGTTGTATTATATGCATCTTATTTTTCTTTTTATTGTGTTTAATGTCTTTTTAAACGTCTTTAAACAGTAGATGATTTTTCATCAACTTCTTGTGGATTAAGAGGCGGGTTTGCGAAGAAAAAAAAATACTACTTGGTTTTCGGAGCAAGGGAGTGGTCACGAACTGAGTAGGTTGTCAACCCATTTTTAATTCGCATCGCATATCTAAGTTAATATATTTTAATAACTTAAAAATTAATAAATTGGAATACTAAGTGTTAAAATAAAAGTACCTAAAATATTGAACTTGCTAAGCAATAACCATTGACCTAATCAAGATTTTTCTTTACTTCAAACGAGATCTGAATGTATCCCTCGACAGTTTATCATAATAACGAATTTAACAAGGGCATCCTTCGAAAGACGTAAAGCTTTCGTCTGATCCCTTTAAATCTCCCAGTTTTTTTTTCAGCTCTTCTCTACAAGCTGTTGACTCCCCTGCCTCCCTTCCATCGAACTGTTTATGCTCTCGGGTTCTCCCGTATTGTAAGGTTTAGTGGCATTGGTGGATACACCACTGACAACAATCAATAACGATAACAAAAATAAAATAAATTAGGACGCAAAGTAGGATATACTTTTCTCACTTTGGCAATTCTGTTTATAGTTTACATGATAATTCCTGGTGATTAGTTACTGCCAGCAGCCTGACTTGCATAATTAAGGCTCTGGGATAATCAGAATTTTTCTCTTCAATCGGACTACGCAAAAAAAGTATTCTTTTCTTATTCGCTGTAGAATCCCGATACTAAACTGCAGCTTACTGTCAAAAACCGCTAAATATGTATATACGTATGCACAAGATCGGATGGACAGTCAGAACTTCTACCACATACCCCTTAAAAATGTATATATTCTATCGCAAGATCAGTATATGAAATTACTTTTTATCATTTGTATATTAGCGAATTTAAATATTTATTGAATTTCTATTATTAGCGAACGGGATTTTTTTTTTAACGTTGCAACAAATATATTATTTTTCAGAGAGGAATTTCGATGTTCGTTTGCATTAACAACGCTTTGTATTGCGTGCGGAGTCGGGGAATAATGTGTGCGCCTACGATTCTGCTTCTGAAAATAGATATTAACTTTCAGTTACTGTTGTTCGCGAGCGTATGAAGTGTGATCAAACAAACCGTATTGTGTTTTGGAACGCTCTGGGATATCATCGAAGTAGTTTCCCAGCGAGAGAAGTGTTTATGCCCGTGTTAAAATTAATATCGGATTTAAAGTTAGCAAGTACACATAACATTTTCTTTTTTCTTTCCTCTTCTGAATCATCATTGTCATGAGATATCTTCGGAACTTAAGGTTCAGATTTTATGGGGAATAAGGAAAGTGCGGAACAAGAGGTGTGTAATTTTATCGAAAATTCTCTATAAACAAGGGAGAGCAAGTGAGTGGATTGTCGCATGATGATATTGTGTCAACATGTTTGGCGTAACAAAATGAGATTCCCAATTGCCAACTAATTCGCCAAAAGTGATGGGTTTGCATTTTCGTGGATGATAAGTTCCGTATTGCTCAATTATAAACAACCCAAACTTCACCAACATCAACAGACGTCGCTCCACTTTTGAACTACTTGAAAAGCAATGAAATTTTCAGTTCTGTTTGTTTTATTTTATTCCTTTTCGAAAACAAACTTGAAAAAACTAAGAGTTTTGTGTTCATTTTTCCCGCTGTGAAGTAGAACATCCACGTTTTGTTCTTTAGCATTCCGAATTTTTTAGTGGAGCTTGAACTACGGCTTTGAAATAACCCGCGAACGACATAGGAGATTCCACTGTTTGAATGTTCACCCAGCTAAGGAACTTTGTGCCATATGCAGCAGTTTCATCTAGCGGCAGTGCCTGAAATTTTTAATGACACCGTATACGAAAATAATCGAATAACAATTATCAAAACAAAACAAAACAAAAACAAAACAGAACGTTTTTATATGAAAAATGAATTGTTTTACTGAAGGAAGTTTCCAGTTTCTCATTAGTGGAACTTCTGCTTTACACTCTCCATTCTACGTGAAATTATGCGTTTGCTGTAAGATCACGGCCACATAACCATATGGGCAATGTTGGTTGGGTTATTGTTATACGGAGGAGGGAAAGGGAGAGAAGATACCGGTTCTAATGTGCATCCCTTAGGTCAGTCGGTATCAACGAAGTGCTTTCACTGGAAAGACGTGGATTCGAATCCTGTCTAAGACGTGATGAATCTTTATAAAGGATTTTACTTCTAAAGGTGACTTGGTCGGCCTCATATCGTGGGGGGGGCATATTTTCTTCTTGGAAGCTCGGAATTTTCATTCGCAAAACAAGCAAACCGACTCGAAGAACATACGCAATTAACAACGTTCTGTCATCAAGCTTTTATTGCTGCGGATCTAATTCCAGATAACAACCGCTCCGAACTCCTGGTTCATCTTAGCAGGCAATTTCCAATTCAAAATTACGTTATTTTACCACCAGTAAATCTAGGTTGTCCAATAATTTCCGCCCTCCCTCTATACTTTGCACCTCAAAACCTCTTGCTAGCCCACTGAACGCTCGAATGTTTGTTCTTGACTAAATTCCACTTATGTTTTCAAATAGTTCTGCCTGTTTGCGTGATGAAAAAGCCCCGTTAGCTACATATGAGACCAGCTAAATTCATCTTTTGTTGAAAAAGCCTTTTTATTTCAGAGAAATATTTCTCACGTCACTGAAGAAAATACAAGAACCCAGGTCTTTTCGAGAGAAGGGCTCGTGTTGCGTTATCTTCTAAGAACAATATTAAAATTTAATCATTATTGCTTTGCACTTCATTATTTTTTTAGTCTTCCCAATGAAATGTCCGACTAACTCTTCCGTTTCGTAGCTCACTTTCCTAAATATTCTTATTCATTGCTCAGTCCAAAATTTACTTTCAGTTGGCTGATGGAAGTTTGTAGGTGATTCCTGCACACACGTCGTGTAATTTCAGTAAAGCTTGTTTTATTTCGTTTGTTCTTGTTACGTGTTGTTCTAAACAATGACCGATCAAGTTAGTTTATGACTTCGAAGTTTCATAAGGACTATATTTTGTTGTGGACCGAGTGGTTTTCAAACGCGTGCGTCATATTATAATGCATTTTGAATTGCGAAAGTTGAGTTGTAAACCCAAATTTTCTTTAGATTGCATAATTTCAGTTTCCTTGATTTTACACAACTTCCTCGATTTCATATGTATATTGCTAACTCTCACTTGTTCTCATTAAGTTCATGAAGTCTCTAGTCTCTAGGGACGTTATATATATATATATATATATATATATATATATATATATATATATATATATATATATATATATATATATATATATATATATATAAATGTTTATTAGTATTCCTTTCCTTTATAAATACCTGAAGAAGGCTGCTATATGCCGAAACTAGTAGTATTTATCATTAAAATCTTTATATGTTATCTCGGTCTTGGAGTCATTAAATCTATTTTTTGAAATGTATAACAACCGAGTAAAAACTAATCGCCACATATATATATATATATATACACACAACACGACATATAGATATACTACTATCAATGAGGTGTTTAGAAGCATAATACTCTTTAATTTTACTTGTAATACTAACTATTCAATTATTTTTCAATATCCACACAACACTTATGCAAAAATGTTCCAAACAAATGCTTCAATTGTTCAATATATTCCATGGATTCCACCATTCATTTTCCAGTTAAAAAAAGAGAAGAGTAGTAAAAAAAAAAAAAAAAAAAAACATAACTTCCTAGCAATCTGCCAATTTCACTGGTCATACTTTTCAAAGGCAAGCCCGCACGTATTAATTATAATACAATTAATTTCCGTTTCCATTATCAAGAGCAGAAACGTTATTAACAAAGGGGATATTCCACAGAATGGCCTTGTGGAGAGTAGCCTCCACAATTTCCTGCTCGTCCCATTTTATGAATGAGACGAAGAGTGAAAATAAATAAAAGACAAAAATTCTTAAAATGCTGAGCTCGAAATATATACGCAGCGCTTGCCATATAGAGATTTACTTCAAGTATGGATACTTACTGTAAAATTGAAGTTTGGTAATTCTTTTGTTTGTATCTCTCATTTGCATTACCGGAAGCTTGCGCACAACGTTACCGGAAATAACAAACAACCAGTATGGAATGCGACACCTTGTCAAAATTGCTTCATGAACCTGATACGTTGACGATGACATTGACATCTAGATAAGTTCTGAATAAGGTGATCGTACTTCGTCTAAAACTTTCGATGTAGGTATTTGTTTATATACAAAAACACCTTACGAATCATCCATGGTTGAAAGTATCCTTTGATTGGTGAGGAATAATTAATTGACAATGCACCGATTAATCAGACTATTGATTATTCCAAAGTACGGACCACTAAAATATTGCAACAGAAGTTTTGTATAATAATCGAATAAAAAAAGTTTCGACGTTTCGAGAATTATCATTAAAATACTTGTATACCAAGTATGTCTGTTATTAAGAGAATAAGTAATAAGGAGTGTTGAGAAGGAAGAGGGATCATCGCTTTGTTCTATATGAATCTGAATTATGAAATTCGCGTTGCTTTTTAGTCAGTCTCTGCTGAAAAACAACATCACTCACCTAGAATATCGGTCAAGCTCAGGACCCGCTACGTTGTTTTTCATGATCAATGGAGTGAGTTAAAAAATAATTAAATAAATATTGGAGAACAAAACGCAGGAAAGCAAATCGAAGTTTCGTTAGAAGCTCAACAAACATCAAAGTGAATTTAAAGAAATAAAATAAAAATGAATGAAAAACAATACGTTAATTTGAAATAGAGAACGAATAAAAGGAACGTCTGATAGCCATCTTAAAAATTGACACAACAAATTTTACACCAAAGTGTGACTGGGTTCTAAGTGAAAAAAGAAAAAAAAAATCAACTATTCTTCCATTGATATGCTTGATATTCTTCCATTCGGTATTGCTTGTTACCGTTGATATTGTCGCTACTGTTATTTTAAGCAATAAAAATATGTTGATATTTTTGTTATACTGCTTTTTATTTACCCCCATGTTTTCTCAGTAAAATCGAATACTCTCATTATGCTTTTAATGTTTCTATTTCTGATTTGCAGTATTTCAGTTTTTACACATTTCATCAAGTAGTATGCATGCTTGATAAAATGCAATATGTAAGATTAAACCAAACAAACAAATTAATATCTAAAATATAATATTTAGGCTCCTAAGGAAAATTTATAATTGCTAATGCAGTTCACAGCTGTAAGAACCTTCGCAAAAAAAAGACGAAAAAATAGAAAGATGGAACATTCTTAATATATTCGTGTACTAAAACGATGTGCGAAAGGAACTTGATTTCATTGGAAGTGGGTACATATTTTCCTGCAAAAAGAACGGTGTGAAGGATGAAGAAAAGAGAGTGTTCCAAGAATACAGAATGTTATAGTTTCATAATTTTAACGAATGTTTATAGCAATTTTTAGTATAAATTGAAATTATGCTCCGGACACCAATGGTAGATTCGAGATGATTTTGTCCCCATTTCAAAGCCATCAAAAATCATCTTGGCAGCTAAACATTTCACATCGTTCTCACAGTAGAAGTCGACCCACAGACTTAACTGGCCAATCAAGTTAATAAGCTTAAGTCAAACTACGAACACCTTTACTTGTTTATATGTTCTTAATTAAAGTTTTCGAATAGAGTTCCATCCATTCCATTCTAGGCTGCTCTAAGTTTAGCATAACAAATATTAAAACTAAACTCAGGAAGAAAAAGACTATATACTTAACAAGAAAACGTCAAAAATATTAACCCTTTTTTTTTTTTACATCTAAGGTGTTTTTAAAACAATCCAATTTAAAATCTTTTCCAAGATCAGTTATTTTTGATCAAAATCCGCTTTTGTATCATCACTCTTGGCCTTCTGTAATATAACTGCGTATATTTTTTTGTAATAGTTTTCACCAACTATTCATTTCAGATTCTTAACCGACCGTCTTCTTAGGCAGAAAAACAGTTGAAAAACTCCAAGTATCGAAGCGAATTTGTAACTTAAAATTATTCTGAGAAAGAAACTAAACATTTATAAAAATCGGTTTCATTCTTCAATTTACTTCAGTTATGAAAGTTTGTTTATTCAGAATTCACTTACCAACCAAAAAGCAAAAGACTGCTGCAAAAACCCACAACTTCTCCATCCTCTGGGAGATGGATAAACGAGCAGGAGAACAGGCACACGAGTGAGGAGACTTCACTGCTTATAACAATCCTTGCTCTTCCCGTCGTCGATGCCCTGTGTGGCTAGCAGCTAGTAGAACGCGTTTCTACTGCCCGTGACGTTTTTGATACGGTGGCGCTTACTGATTTTCTACAAAACAATAAAAAAGAGAACACAACGACTCCACTGTCGTGAAAATAACCTCGCGCGTTTTTCTTCCCTCCCTCGACCTTTATGACGGAAACGGTACAAGATATGATCTCAGTGGTTTAGTTCGGCAAGCCATGACTACACCTAACGGGGAAAGTTTACGGTTACTCGTCCGTGATAAAACCTCTACCTGACGGAAACTGAAAGTTTTAGGAGAAAATGAGGGAATATTTGCGTAAAGCCGCACAATGGCTGGAGGGATGTCCGATTTCATAAAGAACTGAGTTGAAGCAATAGCGAAGTGTAAGATCACCTTCGGATATTAAACAACGTTATCAAATTCCGCACTTTTATCACGGTATCCCCCAAACCATTTCTTTCTTGGACAGAAAGAAACACTATTTTCCATTGAAAGTTTATTTTTCTTCTTCTTCAAAGCACTAACTAACTACTTTCAACGAGAGATTTTTTCCCAAGACCTTTTTTAATGTGATATTGTCAACAACAATGTCAGTCCAGATCCATATAATACCATCTTATACCATCTCGCACTCTATCCCCAGCCTTCGATTTCCTTTTCTAATGATGGATTCATATTCGTCATTAGAAATTCTTTGGCCATGATACGACAATAAAAAATATTGCGTTCAATCTTTTTTACAGTTACAGTTAGAGGGATAACTAACTCTGTGAATTGTCCTCGAGTAGTAAAAACTTTAAAATAATACCATAGTTCGAGAAATAGGGAAACAAAAATTGTAATGCATACGCACCGAATGATTTGTTTTGTCCCTCCGCATGTAAATTCTTCCTGGAGTCTGGTTGGACGAATGCATTGAAATTCGATATATAAAATCTTTGCAAAAACTTGTCCAGCCATCTCTACTTCAGTTTTTTGTTTAAATAGGATCATTTTCTGGACAAAAAAGGAACTAAACCATTCGAAATTATATATTGTAATACCTCCGCTTTGAGTGGATGAAATGTAAATAAACTTTGGGATTTAGAACCCACATACTATAAAATATTTACATGTTTTAGTTCTGGTTTCAATCGTGTGTTTCTTTTTTTGGGGGGAGGGGGGAGGAGAGGACAAGTGATTAGAATAATTGTGCAGCAACTGGTTGGAATTTAATGTGGCATTTAGCATCATTATTAAAATCGGTCCATTTGGAAATTATTAAATCTTCATGTAATTTTTGTTTGTGTAGCTTGATAAAAGGGTTTTCTAACGAATTAGAAATGGATTAATATCCGCCAATGATTGAATGTCCATTGATAGAGATCTTCACTGGCTCAAATTATTACTTTATATTTTATATACAATACTAGCGCCGCTTTGGCACTATTCGGAGAATGTTAGTACTGATATTCTCTCTCTCTCTCTCTCTCTCTCTCTCTCTCTCTCTCTCTATATATATATATATATAATCACTTTTGATTTACCGCTTTCATTCTTCATATAAGAAGTAGCCTGTTTACGATAAAACATAATTCGGTTTCTCATTGTTAAGATTATTTACTGTAACGGAAAAATTCCGAATCTGTTGCTTGACTGACATCCCTAAATCAACAAATTTTGATAAGTTGATAGATATGCAGAATGCTTATAAATTTCATCGTGAAACATATAGTGCTACTTACGCAGTTCAGTTAAAACCTTAATTTAAAAATTGAATCCACTTGTCGGAAGACATCAACACGTTAAAATATTCAGGGAAAAAAGTATGGTTTACCGAGTTTACCCTTTGCAACTCATGCTGCTGTGTTATTGAGAATTTCTGTACGTTACGTCCATCCCATCTTCCCTTAATATGTTAGGCTCAATAGACTGTCACTGCCAAGTATGTTGACTTCTTAGAAACCCGATTATTATTTATGATGGAACGGTTAAGCCTGTCTGCATCCGCATTGTGTGCTATGGCTGTTAATTGAGTGCGTTTTTCTGACCGGCTCGCTTATTTTACGGGATGAAAAACCCGAGTTTCAAGGAAAAACCATTCACCTCCGACTGAGACAAGCCATCTCACCTCCAAATGAAATGCCGTTTTAAAGGTTCTTCGCTTTCGAAATAGTATTCGAATCCAGTTTTTTTTTTCCGACTAAAGAACATCGTCGATACAGTGGTTCCTATTTTTTAAAGATTTCTTTTTTTTAAATTACAGTAAATTTTCAGATTCCAAATGATGGACAGTATCGTTCGCTGAAATCAAGTTTATTCTTATAGAGTAACTATTTTCTTATAAATACTGTATTTAACGCGTGCCGTTAAGCATCTTAGAGGACGTGTTCATCGTTCTGGGACTGGTTCAGAAAATAACAGAACTACACTTGTTGATTCGTTTCGCAGTTAATTTAACGAATCCGCATTGCCACGCTCTGTTGTTCTACAGAGGGCAATTAAATCCTATTTTACACCAACCTTGTTTCTTTTGGGACAAACTCTTTGCATTCATTTTTATCAAAACAACTAAGATGAGTAAATATTTATGCAGAAATAGTAACTATAATTAATTCTTTTACATGCACGAAGAAATTTTCAATCCATTGCAATCATCAAAATCTAGAAGATGACTATGATTATCCATCATGTGTGGCATAAATCCTGAAGTGGCTGAATAATCTAACTGAATATTCCCTTGAATGTAATGCCAGCTCATCTGTTTAAAGCCAACTCAGATAGAAAAAAACGATACATCATCTGTTTGAATGACCTATTTTTGTGAATTTTGCATTCTATAAAATGTAATTATTTTTTACATAAATAAATAAATGTTCTAAATAAATATTTAGAATATCTAAAATCCATTTTAAAACAAATAAATCTAAATTCTAAAGTTCTAAATTCTAAATAAATATTTAGAGTTTAAAGGTATCTCCAGATTAATTATAAATACGTATAAACATAATTTCACTTCAAATTTGAGAAAACATAGCTTAGCTTTGCAATAAACTGTTCAATTTTGTTTTAATTACGAACACATTTGCTTAAATCGTAAACGTTGCTATCGTAATTACATTCTAGCTCAAAAGAACAAAACTGAAAATATAAATCCTGGCTGAATGGTTTGCATACTCACATGTATGATTGTGTTTAAATGGTAGATGATTTCATCAACTGGAGTGAGATCCCGTCCCTTTTATTATAGATTTCAAGTGGCTCGAAAAAGTTCCATATGTGTGTGTAGTCTCTAAAAAATAGTTTCTGGATTGTGTAAAATAAATAATAATAATAATAATAAAGCACAGTACTGATGTACAGTACAATTTCATGGGTGGGATTCACATAAAAACATCCAAGGAACGGTTTGTTTGCTTTTTTTTTTTTTTTTTTTGAAAAACCTATTTGAAGACGTATGATTTCATGTCTCGTCATTGAATAGAAGAATATATTTAATCTCTATTTGTTTATTTTAGTATACCAAATCAATCAAAGTACTAGTCGGTCAGTATATTATCTGTATATCGCTCGTTTATCGCATTATATGCGAAATGAATGTCCTTACCATCTCCGCTAAATAGAATCTCAATCGATTTCGCGGATTTAAGAGAGCTTTCATATTTCAGTTTTAATGATTTCATTTGTAGGGATGAATCAATAGTTCGCCTTGTAACACAAAACTTTAAGTATGCGTGTGCAGCCCTACGAAAATAGCATTTCATAGCGTTGACCGTCAAAACGGAAGACTGTTGTAAGTTCCATTTTAGTCGCCGATTAGAACTTTTTCTTGACTTTTTTAGCCTTTACCAGTCAATCGATCCACGGGCAGGTAGAAATTTTGTTTCCCTGAAACTCAGTTTTTTACCCGGCAAACTCAAGAAAAGCAACCGTAGCATTCACAATATTTCAGTCAACAACATGTAATGTTAGAATTAGGGACTACAAGATGGCAGCAGTTGCCTGTAGTACACCCTCTTCCTCCCTTGCTCCCCTAAGGAGAACAATACATCGTTGATTAACATCATATTTGATCATCTGTACGCTCTTAACCTTCAGAAAATATTTTCTAGTTTTTACTTGTTCTAGAAATGTTAAGATAAACAGCATTAGGAAAAACGAGAGAGAGAGAGAGAGAGAGAGAGTGCAGCAAAAGCTGAAATATTTGTATGATAAGAACGAGTCGCTATTTTGTGTAATAATAAAAATCCCTCAACAATTATTCGTGTGGTCAAGCTGTTTCTGGGAAAATTCTGAAGATTACTAATGTTGGCTCGAAACATTGTTTCACAAAAAAAAAGCTTGCAACGATAAGCCGAAAACGTGTGTGTGTGTGTGTGTGTGTGTGTGTGTGTGTGTGTGTGTGCTTGATATAAATTGGAAGAAATGCGAGCTGACTGTTCCCGAAATTATGAAGATCAAAAGTTTGCCATATGTATTTATACATAAATCCACATTGTGTTACCGAGCACTGTTTATCTTGGTGCTCGAATGGTCTAAATCAGGGCTGTCCAAAGCACTGCCCGCGGGCCGCATGCGGCCCGCCTGTGGGTTTTGATTTTCACGAGCGAAAAAATAAAATAACAATTTGAATCGAATGCGTATTAGATACTTTAATTCTATCACTAATCGATAATCTCGATGCTGGTAATTTTATTTGGTGTTTTTACATCACTATACCCACGTGTTTTTTAAATATTAGATGTGTCAAAGAAGCGTTCTAACCCTGTTTTGTTCCAACGCGCATGCTCCGGGACCTCACGGTGAACGTGAGCGCGCGATTAGTGCGCAATTAGTGTTGTTCATTTGTTCAGCTATCGAGGTTATGTCGCTGCTGCTCACCAAATTACTAGATAGGCATTGTGATGCGGCCCTCGGATAAATCTTTTTTGTCTAAATGCAGCCCCCAGATTACTTAAGGTTGGACAGCCCTGGTCTAAGTGATATGATTACGCCACATTTCTTCGTTGTGTAGTGACCACCACAACACTGTTTGGGTTTCTTCAAATGCAGATTGTTCCGTTATCGACTTTATACTACAAGAGGGAACATCTTTTCATTTTGGAAGATTTGCTTACTATTATTTGGACGACAACTTCGAAAAAAAAAAAAAATGGTGTAACCTCTCCGTTTACCCAACATGACTTCTTCTGATTCTTTATTTTGGATCATGCTTAAGAATCATCAACAGTAAAGCATCAAAAACAAATTGAAAACTGAGGTTTCTTACTGTAATCGGAACAGAATTATGCTGAAAAATTGCAAAATATATCGATAACAACGGTGAATATTGAGTACTTGAAATAGACTAAACGTTTTGTTTTCTCTCTTGTAGTTATATTTATGGTTGACATTTAAATATATCTGAGATCGAGTGAACTTTGTTTGCACACACACACACACACACACATATTTATATATATATATATATATATATATATATATATATATATATATATATATAGAGAGAGAGAGAGAGAGAGAGAGAGAGAGAGAGAGAGAGAGAGGGAATTTTTATAAATATAATATTCTGCGAAAATTTAATTTCTGCACTTACAATAAACGTGTTACTCAGATACTTAATTGCATTTGATGGCGAAGCCTATGTATATTGAGCGTGTCATCTGCATCGGAAACTCAGATTAACGTTTTCAAATACACAAACTTGCTGTCAAGTGTGGATAACAATTTTTTCCGCAATCACAATGTTCTGGATAAATGTGATCACTCGGCACAAAATAATGAATAAATATATAAGAAAACTATATACAGTAGCGAACAAATTAATCCGAACCATCACATTTTAAAGAAAAATTTTAATTTCGCAAGTACAAAAATTAAACTCCAACTTTACCTAATAATTGCTCCTTTGTTCCTAATAAGCTCATTCGCTTAGGCATGGAGTCTACCAATGTAGAACATATTTTTCTTATTTCTGCATCTCGAAACCATACTTTTATAATGGATTGTATTAAGCTATCCTTTGTATCATAATTTAATTTTCCAAGTCTCTTTTTCACTATGGCCCACAAATTTTCTATTGGGTTAATGTCAGGAGCGTTACCTGGCCACTGAGGCGATTCGATGCTCTGATGTTTGAGGAACTCTTTCACTTTTTTGAAATGTGGCATGGAGCGAGATTCTTTTGGAAGATGAGTGCTTTGTCTTTCTGGATCTGTGGGACCACTCCTCTCTCCAATATTTTTATGTATTGTCACTTTTCATCATACCGTCAGCAAACATAAGTGATCTTGAACCCTCATGTGTAAAACAACCCCAGAACATCTTTTTAGCTGGGTGTTTACTAGCTTGTTGAAGGTGGGCAGGCCACTGATTTGCCAATATAGGGTACTCGCTCTCCTTGGTTAAAGAAATGGCTCTAATCTAGGAATACGATCTTCATCCACTTCTCAATAGTCCAATCTTTCTACACTTTTGCCCACTGGAGCCTCTCTGCTTCCAACGATCTTCGACGGATTTTCATGTCTGAAACATTAATCCCACTAGCTGCCAAGTCTCTAAGTCTACAGCAGACATCTGTAGACTTAGAGATTGTCTGCTGTAGACAATCTTGAGCAAGTATAGTTTTCCCCTTCTGTGAGAAGAAAAGATACCTGTCTCCCTAAACCTCTTTAAAAATCGCATTAACAGTACCCAAACCAACTCCACACTCATTGGCATTTCTTGGAGATGTATCCATCTTATAGCTACACAAAATGGGTAAAACACGAATGTCAACTTATTTACACTGTTATAAACGCACAACACTATTAATAAACATCGTACAGACAGTTAAAACATTCATCGCTCAACCATAATAGTGAACTAAGACCAAAACGGAAAATAATAAACCAAAACCAAAAACCAAAATTATTGTGAAACGGAAACAAAAATCAAACCAAAAACAAAAACTTAACAAAAATTCGGCGTGTTCGGATTAATTTGTTCGCTACTGTAAATAGATGAGGGACATTATTAATACATTTGTATTGGCAGCGAACTCTTCACTTCCTAAAAATAGAAAATAAATTCGGCAACTGATTGACTGAATATGAACACTTGTACTTCTCTTGTTCATGAAAAATAATTTGTATTACATTATAAAGTAGAAACGTCTCAGATTTTTCCGTACTTTACAACTATGAAATATTTGAAATCCATGACTGCGCGATAGCCATAGCTATACTAGTCCAGTTTCCTCTAGATGAGCAGTATTATGTTATGATATTTGGTTTCAAAGATCAGGCTTCGAATTCAGTCTAGGATTTTCAACTGGTAAGTTACTCGGTTTGACAGGGTATATGCCCATCGGAAACTCAGTACCCAAACCAACATGAAAGCAGGCAAAGTAGAACATACGCATTTAACAGACAAAAATACACTCCACATAACCTTAGTCGCCTCGTCATAATTCCAAAACAACAGCTACATCATTTGCGCATTTATAGTATATTTACAGTTGCCGAATAACTTTAGATGGGTCACAACAAAAGAAAATTTAAACAATTTAAATTAACAGCTTAAAAGTGCATAAGCTTTTTTTTTCAATGAGAACATTATTCCAATTAGCATATTTGTGATCCGAATTTGTAAGCAACAAATATTTATTGCATAGAGAATATGAATAAAGCAATATAAATTAAAAAGATCTTAGATCCCAGATATTAAACATTGATCAATTACTCGATCAATTAATCGAACTTCTTTTCATGCAGTTCTCAAGTTTTTCCCCCTGATATTTTCAGTGTTCACCATTATCATTTACCACATCTAGTAGATTCGTGGCTTAATCTTATGACAAAGTATTTTCAAACGTGATCTTTCACTGGATCTGCCATCAAGTCTAATTAAAATGGCATTTAATGCAATTTCTTCCACTTCCAAAAGAGATGTAATGAGTCAAGCATTGCCTTTATATGCTATACGTTTAGGAAGGTATGCTGATAAATTTTGTCCCAATTTCTGATTTTTTTTTTGAGGGGGTGGTAGGGAATAGCATCCTGGATAAAGCAGTCCTTCAGTTCAGCAACAACGAATAATGTTTTCGTGATAAATCTTGAAAAATAATTTCAAACTAGGCATATGTTCTAATCAGTTGTTTTAATTCACGTGATGGTCTCCGGATTTTATTAATAACGTTGATGCGTGATGTGCCGAATAGTGCATAAACGGGGAATTCCTGCTCTGGAACCATTTTTTTTCCCCTTCATGTTATTTTAGGTCTTCAAAATACATTAACAAAATATCCATGCTTCAATGGAATTCGAATCTACGGTTTTTCGGTAGGAAAAGGGCGAGAATCCGTGGAGTGGCAGTACTATTTTTAAGCGTAAAGAAAATGATATGCAGTAGACTAAATATTTCTATCCTTCATAATTAATTACCGTGACTGTCATTGTGGCTCAGAAATTAGAGTAGAGAAGATTTATGTGATAGTAGAAAGGAGTTTCCTGCTTGGTTAACAAATACAATGATTTCGTCAGCGCATTTGCATTTACGAGAATTAACTCGGTCTTCAGTAAGGCACAACTGACTCAGCTTCAGATGGCAGCGCGTGCCAGGTGCCAAGTGACGTGCGAGTAGAATTTTTCTTTTTTTTTTTTTTATTGAATACGAGAAAAAGACGTGGAAAATTGTACACTTTCTAAGCATTAACACACACAATCCTAAACAGCATCGCTCCTGTTTTGACCTCTACAATAGTGATACAGGGTGTGGAACAGTTCGACGTTATGGAAGACTAAATTCCGTATAACTCACAAGGTCGTTGGCTATTATGTATCCTTGCTCTTTGTTCGGCACGGCTTTTAAGCGTGCAGAGACCCTTTGTTCGACAGTTTTGAATTCTTTTGTAGGCGTCTTTACTGCAGGAGAAAAAATTTCTGAGGCTGAGTACCACATCATAGGATTCTACTGTTCGATAGCTAACGCTATCAAACAACTAATGCCAACTAATGATAGTTAATTCGACTTGGAAGGAAAAAAATCGCAATAGAAAAGAAGTCAAAAGAAATAAACTAAAAGAAAGTGAAAATTTGAGAGTTAAAAAAAGAGAACAAATTAAAAATGCTCACACATGGCAGTAGCGCAGTCAGGGTTTAATCTTGGGGGGAGGACGACTTAAGCAGACGATTTGCGAATGCACACTACGCATACGACCTATGACTGAGCATCTGCAATAATCGCTAATTCACAAGCAGTATAGAAATAGAAGACACAACATAAATAAAAAAATGAATTTTAATTAGGACAAGATTTTTTTGAAAATTTTCTAGTGTTTTTTTCCTTTTCTTTGGGGGAGCATTGCCCTTTGCCCCCCCCCCCCCCTCTGGGTGCGCCACTGTCAGATGGAGTGAAGTAGATTAAATCATGCGATCAAAATCGATAGCAAAATCGCACATCTTGCGAACGTACGAATCACATTCCATTAAAAACATCAGACTATTTTTAGAATTTTTGAAATTTTTTTTATGATTTCGAGGTTTTTAAGGCTTTTACGGGGAACTCATCGTCTGAGATTGCAGCTCTAGTTCTCAAAGAGAAATGATGTGCATTTTGTAAGGAATTTTTATAATCCCAGTTTATAGGTTTCTTATATCAAGAGCTCTAACACTAAACCGAGGAAAACTCTTAGCGAAGACCGATTAAAATTCTTTGGAAGATGACTAGTTCACTTCTCCATTGAGAGAAGGTCATGACAAGTAACAATGTCATCATGTGATCTTCTCGCTTAAACCTTGTTTTGAAATCAAACAAAAATTAAAAGCTTTCGCAAGGAGTGAACAGAGTAATAGTATGCCAAGATTAAGGTATCTTTTGACAAAATGTGCAAGGGTTACATTTGAGATTTTTAAAAAAAATGCGAAATGTGTCTACCACACCAGGAATAATCTAAGTTAAAGAGGAAATAGTTTCAACAAGGAAAACTGTAAGATATACTTGTAAAAAACACGATTATCAGCGTTAGCAACTTTGGTAACTTGAATATGTGAGTACTTTTTTGTAGTATTTGCATCAAGGGATTCCATAGTTAAGAGAACCGTGAAGAGGAATAGGTGCTGCGTTTCAAAGTCTCTTCTAAATAAAACTTCTAAAACAAGTAGAAATTTGCTGATAGAAATAAATTCGAATCGATAACCAGTTCCAGGTTATGGGTTCGAATCCGAGTATGGCGTGAATGTTTGTAAAAGTTTATAAGTGATAGGTGATTTTGTGTGTGACTACTGCTACTGCTACCCGGTTTATTGGAGACCTGAAGTGGCATGAAAATGCACTGTTTCGCCTTTGGAGCAGAGTTCGTTAGATTATCTGATCCCTATTTGCAGTAATAAAATGTATTCTAGGCGTGAATCTTCTGTGGCCAAAATTGTTATTTAAGGTAATCGAGTAGATCAATTGATAATGCCAACTAAAAATAGCAATTTAACATAATCAGATATTAATATGTATTATTTCTGAAAAGAAATGCCGTCTCTTCTTAACTTTCTACGCAAAGTAAATAGTTTTGTTTTTCTAAAAATATAAAGATTTTAAGATTTTCTTTCAGGCTCTTGTAGTAGATATTAAGTACAGTCATCCCTCGACTTACGTCCGTTCGAGTTATGTCCATTCGAAGATACGTCCATGATCCCATAAGGGAATGAATAACATTTTCGGCTATACTTTCGAAGAAGACGCAAGCGAGCGTAAGGTAAAGCATGCACAGTGGCAACAGCGTTTTCAGCGACACCCTCCCTCGGCAGTCGTCACGTGTCTTCAACCATTCCTCTGTTGATTTTGTGTTTGAGAAAATCGGTTATTTGTGTACTTATCGTTAAAGTTTTGGCGATATTTTGTACAACATCGCCCCTGCACGTCCAATTAAAAAGCTTAGTGAAGAATCACAGAAAAAGAGGCGAGCAGTTGATCGCAACATGAAGCTGGTAAGCCCGTCAATGTCATCGCACATGACTTCGGATGGTCTCATTCTACAGTGATGACCATTTTGAAAAATAAGGATAAAATCGTCGAGGCTGGGAAAGGATCTGCTTCCATTAAATCGACGAGAGTGACGAAGCAAAGACAAGGTTCTATCGGTGATATGGAGAAGCTACTTGCATCATGCATAGAGGATCTGAACCAAAAGCAGTTGCCCCTTAGCACTGTGATCATAACAGCTAAGGAACTAAGTCCCTTCAACATGTTGAAGGAGAAAGCAGGGCCCGATTATGACTACGAATTCAACGCTTCTTTCTTCTGGTTGGTTTATGAGATTCAAACAGCATTTTACGCTCATAATGTGAAAATGTGTCGTAATCTGCAAGTGCTTAGAAGGTTTCCAAAGAATTTGTGGAAAAATTGGATAAAATTATTACGGAGGAAAATTATTTGCCCCCCCCCCAGCATATATTTAATATGGATGCGACGTCCTTGTTTTGGAAAGAAATACCTAAGCGGACATTCATCCACACAAAACTATAATTTATACATAATTTTAAAGCTCTAAATGCCCATATTACGATTCTGTTATGGGTAAAGCGGTCGGATATAAACTGAAACCATTTGTAATATGGCACAGTGAGAATCCACGAATCTTCTGAAACATTGGGAAGCATACGCCCAGTTCATTATCGGAGCAATAAGAAGTAATGGATGACTCAAAAATTGTTTTAGGATGCCTTAATCAACTGTTATGCGAGTGAAATGGAAAGCTACTGTGTGAAAGAAAATGCAGAATTTAAAATTTTATTAATTCTAGATAATGCTCCAGGTCATCCGCCTTATATCGGTGATCGGTGATCTTCACCAGGTTTTCAAAGTCATGTTTCTCCCTCCAAACACTACTTCAATGATCCACCCGATGAATCAGGGAGTTCTCGCAGTGTTTAATGCTTATTATCTACGGAGAACGTTTTCACAAGTCATTTCTGCTAATGAAGGAAACGGCCAGACTTTCATGGAATTCTGGAAAACATTCAATATTTATCATGCTAGTCCCCCCCCCCACCCCCGAAGAGTTGGTCGAACTGGAGGAACAAGGAGAAAGGAAAAAGGAGAAAAGGAAGAGGGAAAAGAGGTAGTTAAACAATGTACAGTGAAGGGTCTTGCAGAAATGTTCTTTGTAGTTAGCGATTTCTCAAAATGGTTGAAGAGATGGACCCCAATGTTGAGCGCTACTTAATAATAGAGACGAAAGTACACAATGCGTTTGCTTGCTATGAACAAATTTATGATGAAAAGAAGAAGAAGAAGAAGAAGAAGCAAAGCACATTGGACATTTTCATCATAAAAACAAAGGCTACACCAGAAGCGCGACAGCCTGGTACTTCACACAGGGAAGATGATGTGATTATGGAGGAAGATTTGGATGATTATTCTCCTGTTTTATAGTTGCAGCAACACACAGTACAGTTTTATAATAAGGTTTAAAAATGAAAATGGCAGTATACTAATTAGGGTTAACTCCCTAACTCCTATAACTCTATTGATTTAATGTATTGACTTACGTCTGATTCGACTAACGTCCTGCCCGATGGAACAGAACCAGGATGTAAGTTGAGGGATGACTGTAATTAATTCTGATCAGCTAATGTTCGATGATATGAAAATATAGACAAAACGCTAAGTGGACACACACACACACACACACACACACACACAGATTACTTTCCAGTAACCTTAATAAGAATGTTACCCACATTCTTATTAACTTACTTTCAGGGCCATTTTGCTATTTTTTAAAAAGAATTTATTTATTTATTTATCTATCTATCTATCTATATATATATATATATGTATGTTAAAGATACCGAGTAATTTTATAACCTTGGTTTTAATCCTTTTTCTGAAGTAAGCAAACAGACAAGTAAGTCAAGTTTGCGCCTGAACGTGGTTCAAGACTTATGGTGGTGGTAGTGCAACCTTTTGAAACATTTTCCCCGAGGAATGATTGGGCGCCACTAATGGTTTTTACGGATGGGGAAAAAATCACAATTTTTGTGGTTTTTATGAGGGGGGGGGGGAGAGGGAAGACTTTTTACTCTCCAAAAACTTAAGTACTAATAACCTACTGTTAACCGGAAACATTGCCGATAACATAAACAGTCGATCAACACATATTTTGTATGTTATATGCATATATTCTTACAATGAAGTAAGATAGAGGGGAAAAAATGTTTTTAAAGAAAATCATAAGGAAGAGAAAATACATTTACAGTACTGTACTGTATTTATCGATAACGTAAGTTTACAAAGTCTGTTTACAAGATAAATCGTATGTCTGTCAGTACCTACATCAATGTTATCTTATATGATACAAAACACTGTAGATGTTATACGTATTACTAACACTAGACATCAAAAAAGGAAAAGATAATGCTCAAAAGAAATTATTCGTATTTATTTACAGGTATAACGATTCATGCATTGATCACAAAGAAGCGGCAACATGATTGCTTCATTGTAGCCTAGGGCAATCGATACGATTGCTTCGTGATAGCCTAGTGATAGCCTACACACTATGAATCGTTATATTTTGTTATTTTATGTTAACTAATTAATAACAGTTAATTTATGCAATTATTATTTATTACTGCATCTTTACGTTTGCTTACATTTCTCTCGACTGCAAATGGCGCCATGTACGGTCTGTAAATGTTTATGTGCGTAAGTTTTGATAAATTTTCACTTTTTTTTTTAATAGATCTTGTATATTTTATGGTAGTAAATGATAAAAGACTACATATATTTTATGCATTCATGACATACTTAATTTTTTCGATATTTCTAGCCTACGCAGTTCGTCTGCGAGTTTTTTAAAATTCTTGCAAATCTCCAAAAAATTTTCCAATATATATATATATTGAAATATTTCAATATATATATATATATATATTTCAATATATATATATATATATATATATATATATTTCAATATATATATATATATATATATTTCAATATATATATATATATATATATTTCAATATATATATATATATATATATATATATATATTGAAATCCGGAAACTCTGGTTTTTCATTTCACATACCGGCAACTCGACCAGAGTATTCATGCAGTGTAGATAGATGTATAAATGAGTGATACATATACCACATTGAAATGATTACTGTAGTAAAGAATGGATAAAACGATATTTCACGATATATGAACTAAAATGAGCATATCCACAGTGCAGTTGGAAGAACGATGGAACATTGTTCCCTCAGGCCGGTCTGCTGGGTTTTAGAAAGAAAAAAAAATCCTAATTTTCTATGATTTTTTTTCACCTGGAATTAACCCCCACGATCATTATATTCTGGGGAGGTAAGTCTTATGCTAAAGAAGATGGAGAGGGTTTACAATTTATGATTTATTAACTATATTTGCTGAATTTAAATATTTAAATATATAGCAAATATTTAAAGCGTATACAAATATATGGAGCCTCCGCAGCTCAGTCGGTACAGACGAAGCCTTTTGGTCGGAAAAACCTGGGTTCGATTCCCGTCCATGACGTGAGGAATCTTTATCTGGTCTCTTTTGATTAAAGAGGAGTTAACCTTCTCATACGGAGGTGGAGGGTTTTCTCTGGTTAACTCGGGTTTTCATCCCTCAAAATAGGCAAATACGAAGGAATAAACAGGAATACCAGGGAGATACGAAGCAAGGTGGTTTCCCGCCTTGCTTCGTATCTCCCTGGTATTGTAAACTAGCTGCAACTCACGTAAAAAGGAGGCCACAGGATTAGATTTGATATAAAAGTAATCTGGATATCAGCAAGGTTGTGGGGCCGGATAAAATTTCGCCACAAGTCTTAAGGAAGTGCGCTAAAGAACTAACAGCTCCCTTGACTTAACTATTTAATGAAGGCTTTGCAACTAGAAAAGTCCCTGGGCAGTGGAAGGAGAGTATGATGGTACCAATGCATAAGGATGGTGGGAGAATGGAGGCGCCAAATTATAAACCTGTTTGTGTTACTTTAGTGGTTGTTAAGGTATTAGAAAAATTGGAGACCTCATATGTAAAACTGAGCAGATGAAAATAATATGAAGGTCAGCACGGATTTGTTAAGGAGCGTTCTTCTTTCAGTAATATCGTTTACTTTTATGATAAAGTAACAAGAGTAGTGGATGAGGGAAATGGATACACTGCAATTTTTTTTATAGTTTTTCAAAGGAATTTAATTGGGTATCACATGATAAACTGCTTCTTAAGCTGAATCGTATGGATTTGGATATTAAGTTGGTGGAGTGGATTGGCAATTGGTTATCTGATAGATATCAAAGGGTCGTGTATATACAGTATAGAGAGATGTAGGGAAATATCAGGGAAAAGATAAGTTACCATTAGAGTTTCCACAGGGCTCTGTGCTGGGACCACAACTTTTAAACCTTTATATCAATGATATTGCAAATGAAATTCAAGGAGATATTCATTTGTTTGCGGATGACGTGAACCTAGGGAAGGTTGTGGAGAGTAGTGCTGATGTCGTGGCTCTTCAGGAGAATCTGAATAAGCTAGAAACGTAGACAGATCAATGGGGATTCCTGTTTAATGTTAGTAAATGTAAAGTTTTGACATTTGGGATCAGCAGATCTGCATACTCTATATGTGGAAGTATGCTGGTAAAAGTTGAGGAAACACGGGATCTTGGGGTTATGGTGGATCGACAGGTGAAATTTAAGGGTCATGTTGCAAAGGTGATTAAGACAACCCAGGGGATTGCTGCAATAATAAGACGAAGATTAATCAGAAGAGATAAAACGGTAGGGATTCCATTGTATAAGGCCCCGAACAGGCCACAACTGAGCACAGTAGCTCAGATCTAGTCACCGGGGTTTAGAGGGGATGAAGAGACTTTGGAGAGGGTGCAGAGACGGTTGACAAAAATGATTTCAGGACTGTGGAAAGTCAGCTATAAGGATAGGTTGAAGTCATGCAATCTGCAGAGTTTGGCTGATAAAAAGCGAAGGGATGATATGATTGAGACGTTTAACCTTTTGAGAGGTATTTACCTGATGGATACGAGAGAGGTTTTTTAGATAGTGGAAAATAAGGAAAAGGCAAGAACTAGAGGGAATCTCTGGAAATTGCGCAAGGAAGTGGTGAATAAGAGGGTGAGGTATTTTTTTACGTGGAGAGTGGTGGGTGAGTGGAATGCATTCCCTGAGTATGTTGTGAGTGTGAAGAGTGTGAAGGAATTTCAGCTTCAGTATAATAGATACGTTACAGGCAGAGAGATTTTCCGTGTCTGTGGACTTTTGTAATACATGTGTGCTTATTTCATTGTAATGTAATATAATATATATTTCTTATATCATGACAGTTGATATAATAATAATAACATTCTGTATATTGAAATCCTAAAACTCTGGTTTACATCCCACTCATATATATAGACAACTCAGTGACAGTATTCACGCAGAGTGTAGACAAAAAAAAAAAAATCTCTGGGCGGTAAGAGGCAAAGTAGTGTAGTGATGGGTTGTATAGAGTGGCGTGCCATTTCCGTCATACGTCCTTGGAGATATCACGTAATTTTTTTTAAATAATAATAATAATATTTTTTACTCATTTCTAAAATATTTGCATATGTACAATAATCATCATACAAAGTTCAGCACTAAGTGCTGCACATATGGTTCATTTTGCACATTAGATTTCAATAAATGTTTAAAAATAATTTTACTCGTATATTGCGTATTTACAACATATTGTCCTAATATTAACAATGAAGATTATACAGAGTTTTTATATAATGAATAACTAATATATGTAATTGTGATTGGTAATTTACAGTTGAATAAAATTACATTTTTACAGTGTGTGTGTGTGTGTACACTAACAATAAATTATATATATTTACAAATTTTGATTTAAAGCGTTTATTGATTTATTTTTAATGCACTCACTTAAATGCTGTAGTTGTAATAAATGGATTTTTTTTTGTCTTTGTGTTGATCCCAATTGAGGTGTAATGTTGCAGCTTGCATCTTAGAAGCTTTTTTTATGAAGCTTATTTTAGGAATGCAAATCGTGTTACTGAACTGAAAAGCATGAACTAACTAATATATTGCATTTCATTAAGCCTGTAAGTGTGTAGGGTGCATATTAGAACCCTTTTCAGGCTATTGTAGTTTGTAAGGTTTCTGTATTCAAAAGGTAATTTGTTTATCATATCTGGGATGTAGAAGTTTCGCGTGGCCTTTCCATAGTGATTATTGTATTTATATATGATATAATTAGTTGTCTGAGGTCTTGTTATAGGGTATGTATTTCTGACTGTCCTGTAGTTGGCATCGAAATAATGTTTTAGCAAGGCTGCATAGTGACATAAATGTTTTGCTGTCAGTATTTTGTGTTCTGACATTGTAGTGTATATAAAGTCGTTATTGTCTCTTTGTTCCCAAAAGATCAGTTTTTTCATTTTGTACTGTAGCGACATTAATCTATATAATTTGTAGGGTGCACAGAAAGCATACGTTGTTATAGCGTATCTTAGTATATTTTGGCATAGCGCCTTGTACATTAGTGTTTTTAAGCGAGCGGGAACTATGTCTTTTAATCTGTAGAGTTTGCCAGTTATTGTTCGGAGTTTGTTGTGTAGATGGTTTATGTGGCTATTCCAGTTCATATCTACATTGAAATAGATTCCAAGGTATCGTATTGTTTCAACCTGAGTGATGGTGGTGGTTTTACTGTTCTGTGTGTTTTTCATTTTGGAAAGTGTGGAGATAATAATAATAATTTTTTAATCTGTTTTTTTTTTTTTAAATTGAATATAATATATTCAGTTTATTAATTAAATGAATTAAATGAAATAATTTCATTTTATTATAGTTCTATTGTTCCGACTCTTGAACACGCCACTGTTCATAATATTCATATTAGCAGTATTATATTTAAAATGGCAAAGAAGAGATCGCATTAGAAAGTTTGGATTAAATTTAAGCTATAAAACAAACAAGTACTGATTTTGTTTTCGCTCGAAAATCATCGAAGAAATGATTTAACCATTTGGGAAGTGATGAGAAAACTGATTAATCTAATACGATTAGGATTTAAAATCCTTTACGGAAAATTTAGATTCCTCTAATAAAAAAAAAAATATATATATATATATATATATATATATATATTGAATTGCGAAATTTGCATGATTTTCTAGTGATAATAGGTGTAAACACGAGAAAATCATCATATGGGAAATATTTCAGCTCGGCGTAGATGAACTGATTGCAAATTACTGAAAAAAAGAGGTGAGAAATATTATTAATCGAAATATATATACTCGTATATATACACTGTTCACCAATAATTGTTCGGACACAATTTTAGCCATTTAAAATTGATACCAGCAGGCGAACCCTAATATTGGGTATTTGATCATCTTTGGCCACCACCTGCACCCTTTGAGGGAGGTTTTCCACCAATGTGCAGCAGACATCAGGTGAAATTTGTCTCCTTTCCTCCATCAAGGTAACACTGAATTCAGCGACAGATCAAGGACGTGCTGCTCTGGACCTCAATCGCCGCTCCAATTCATCCCACAGGTGTTTGATGGAATTGATGTCAGGACTTTGCGCAGGCCAGGGCAGTCGTTTAGCATCCCTCTCTTCATACCATTCTATAGCAGCTGAAGCTTTGTGGCATGGGATATTATCATGGGATATTACCATAAAGACTTCACAATGTAGGCAGCACCTGATTACCCAGAATATCAAGGTACTGAGCTGGTTTCATGGAACCATGGACAACAACCAGTGGTCCCACTCCAAACTAACTGAAGACACCCGACACTATTACTCCTCCACCACCAAACCTTACTGTGAGTAAAACACACTGTGGAACAAGCATTCGTCAGGTTGCCTCCAAACTCACAACCTGCTATCACACTTGAAACAGGCGAACCTTGATTCATTGCTCCAGAGTACCGTTTTCCAGTGGTCAATTGTCCAGTTCACATACTCTTTGCACAAGACGAGCCACCTTGTTCGTTGTTGTGATGTTCGGCTTGTGTTCCACTGCTCTTCCACTGGCACACAAGTATTTGATCATCTTTGGCCACCTGTACCCTTTGAGGAAGGTTTTCCACCAATGTGCAGCAGATATCAAGTGGAATTTGTCTCCTTTCCTCCATCAAAGCAACACTGAAAAAAAAATGGAGTCCTTTTCGTACAGTATTTGTGCTCACCATGATGTTACTGGTACTCTGGAACTCATCACGGATGGTCTGTACCGATTGTAGCCGGTTTTTGCGTGTGCCGCCCGTTTTAACACCCTTTGTCCCTGCCAGTCATTTTCGGCGGCCGCTCTTTGTGTATTCGTGCACTAGTGATATCCGTACGTCTTCATGTCCACATCGCTAACCGTTGATTTTGGATGCTCCAATTGAGCGCCAATGGCATGTATGGACATGCACCAATGTGACAGCCCACGATGACACCTCTCTCGAAGTCATTGAGTTCACGTCGTGTTGCCATACCACCTGTATTCAACTGCTACGATGAAATAATGCTTCTTACTATCAGTATACCAGTTTTTATGTTATAAAAAACCTGCGATGTTCCATAAATAACTGCAAATAACAGGGGGTGTCTGGACAATTACTGATAGATTGTGTGTGTGTGTGTGTGTGTGTGTGTGTGTGTGTGTGTGTGTGTGTGTGTGTGTGTGTGTGTGTGTGTGTGTGTGTGTGTGTGTGTGTGTGTGTGTGTGTGTGTGTGTGTGTGTGTGCACATCCATCCATCCATCCACCTTCAAGGCCCACCTTTCCTAATTGGGTTGTGGGGGCAGCAGCTGCAAGAGGTACTTCCAATGGTCACGATCCTCCGCCACCAAGCATGTAATCTATCCAGCGAGTCCTTGGCCTTCCATGTGGCCTCCCACCTTCTGGCTTGACAAAGAAGGCCTGCTGGGGAGCCTCTCTTGTGACATTCTGACCAGGTGCCCGTACCATCGTAACTGTGATCTCTTAACGAAGCAGCAGTTGAGTATTGAGGTTTCCCGAATTTCAGAGCTTCTGACTCTGTCGAGTCTTGTCAGCCCCGCAACTCCTCGTAACAACCTCATTTTAGTCGCTTGGATTCGTGTCCGCATTCTTTCGGTCATTACCCAGTTCTCATGACCATAGGTGAGGATGGGGACATAGACTGTATTGAAGACAGCCAGCTTTGCCTTCTGGCTTAACTCCCGCTTCAGTACTACCGAATGGCCAAGCTCCAGCAATATTGCGCTTGCTCAGCCAATCCGAGTATCTAGCTCTACGTCCCACTTTCCATCACTCCTGAATATGGACCCAAGGTATTTAAACTTGTCCACCTGCCTCAGTGGGACTCCACTCACGTAGAGTGCACTGGGTTGGTTGTCTTGAGGCCACAAATGTTTCCGTTTTCGCCACACTGATATTCATCCCGGCTTCTGCACTATCAGCTACAAACCTATCCAGGGTCCGCAGGAGGTCATCTGTGGAAGAGCTAAGCACAACTAGGTCATCTGCGAAAAGCAGCCGTCCAATGCTACATCTTCCAATTTTGACACACTCACTACCTTGGCTGTGTCTATCAATCCAGTCCATAAATATTATGAAAAGGAGGGGTGACAGAACACACCCTTGGTGGAGACCAACAGAGACTGTGAAAGGTTCAGACTTTGTGCTGTTTACCCTGACACAAAACTCCGAGAAGGATATCATTAGTATACAAATACTGTATATACTGTATATTTTGCTACCTGTACAAACAGGTAGCGGACCCATTGATAGAATTTCCTCTAGCAGAGTGTTGAGGAATGGTGTCTAGGGGAGACTGTAACATATTTTTCGAACGGATCCCTCCGCCTAAAATCCGAACGCGTCCCTTGGTAACCGCGCGTCGGACGATGCGATATGACCATTGTATGATGACCTGACCATGTTACAGTGTTTAGTAATGCCCTATTAGCACTACCGCCTCGGTTCGAGGCGGTAGTGCTAATAGGGCTCATTGCAGCTAGCTTACATATCTGCAAGCCGTTCCTCTATCCACCACCTGCGGACCTGCCCAGTAGCTGAGGCTTGCCCTGGGGTGTATACACATGAGAGGAGAAAAGAATAATAGACTGGAAGAAAACAAAACAAATCAAAATCCATTCACAAGGCGGAAACCAATGAATGAAGTCGACGTGACGAAATGAAGAAAGGGAAACAATAATTCCTTTAATGCAGAGACAAAACATTTGGCAATTGCTAGTGTGACCTTGGCAATGTTTTCTTGCTACACAAAGAAGACCAAAAAAGAAGACCACCATAGGATTAATTCTAATCTCGACTAGAGTTTTTTTTTTTTCCATCTTCGATCTTTAGCACAAGCAAGTAGGGTTTTTTTTCCCTTCTTCATTCCCTAAGAAACTTCCGAGTTTAGGACCACGAGATGGCGGCGGTTTTCTGTCGAACTCTTCCTGGACGCCTTAAAAATCATTGATGACGATGGTCTCAGCTCTCGTTGGCTAGTACTGGTTTCATGTTAGTATGGCTGGTATGATATATAAGGGTATAGTGGCACTAATATATATATATATATATATATATATATATATATATATATATATATAAAAGAAAAGAAATCAGGAGCTTTTTTTTGTATACAAATGTAAGGAACAATATACATAATTAAATTATTAAGAATGTTGATAACTTCTTTTCCTTCCCAAAATTTAAACATATATTAGCTGTATATGGACCGCCATCAGAAACTAAGTAAGCTAACCACCTTCAACTTGATGGACAATGAGAGCTTTTGTTATTGGATGTATGTGAAAATATTACTATATAATAATAAGATCCTTAAAATATTAAAATCCTTTTAAGAGCCAACGAAAATACTTAAATACAGATTCCAGCTCCTAATTCAGTATAAGGATATAATAGACGACTTTAGTACTTTTGCATCTCTCGATATTATAAGATTCGGATATTTTGAAAGCTCCCTGTGAATAGCAGTTGCTTCAATTTGACAGTAAATAAAAAATCTATAAAGATGTTGTTTGAATACGTCTTCTATATTGGCACGAGACAGCATCTCGATGAAGCGGGATTCAAGATAGCTTACCGAATGCTCATGCCTGAAAGGAGGAGGGCCTGTACTAAGTTACTCCATAAAGGATAGGGGTTCTCATTAATTTGTTTGCTTCACGTATGCATGAGAACTTGGGACTGTTTCGTGGATTTTATGAATGGAAATAAGGTACCTGTAAGAGGGCACCTACGAACGACCTTTTACAATAGACGAGATACGGATGGGTATTTTACGTGAAATTAATTATAAATGCTTTCCGAGTCCTCCAGCGCAGAAGATAAAACTAGATCATTCTCTTTCCTCTTCGTCAACGTCGTCAGAAGAGCGTGTCCCAACACTTCCTTTCATAATGCACGTAGTTGAGGCATCTATTATATTAGGGCTGTTCCGCTACTCGGGGATTATTTCGTCTCCTACATTCTACCTACTTGATAATACCGTTATAACGGAAACCGGGAGGTCACTTTTATGAGTTCATATCCGTCGCGATATGTTGGGAGTCCTCTGCTCCAAGGACAAATTCGATGACCTCCAGTTTTAAGTCAAAGTGACCTTTAAGCAATGCTGGATGATGGTATCTACTACTTGCGTGTCTTTAACCAGGACCTTCCTCAGTGTGGAACACAATAGTTATACAAATATTTCTCAATCAACCATGTTATTAATCATCATGGATCCCTTATCAATGTTCACTAAGGAAAATTTTTTGTGATGCTTTCCACTTTCCTTGTTAATTAATAAATATTTTCGGATTTGTTTTTTTTTAAAATAAAAAAAATCATGAATGTAATATCTTACTTGCAATGACTCTGGCGAACACAAGGCTTCTTCGAACAGACCTCGACAATATTCAATGTCCTTTCTCCCTTTTCTTTTTTGGATCGCAACGAATTTTCTTTCATTCTTTTTTTCTTTTATTTTAATCCGATCCGGCAGAAAAGTCCATTACTAAAACTGGTCAAAGGATATATAACTAGGTGAAATTTTGTATATGACCGCTCAAAATTGAATAACTGTTAAGAGACCATTCGGTCTGTGTTTGTGTTCGTAATTTTAGATTTTCAGTGTCAGTTACTTAATCAAATTGTTTTTATGACCATCTGTTTTCCACGATAATTCCTAACAGCTGAGGACAAACTAATTATCAAATGATTCAATCGTATGAGGTGACCTTCAGGGGATTCTTAGACGATAGGAGATGTGGATGGAGGGGAAGTGGAGATTGATTTTGAATGCAAAGAAATATAAGTATTTGTGATTCGGTAAGAAGGCAATATATTAAATGGTACGTATTACGTGAACTGGATTTGAAAATAGTTACTAAATAAGAATTTAGGTATTTTAATATAACGAATTTAAATTCAGGTATCATATCAGTAAGATAGTCAGTAAGCCTCGAAAGATTATTGATATGTAGTTGTTTTTGAAACTGAACTAAACGTTATGAAGCGTGTATATATCTTCGTTTATCCCTCGTTTGTTCTATGTTTGTGTTGTGAGGGGAGGAAGGATCCTGCCACTTCAGTATGAGACTGGCTAGTGCACCTTCAGTTATATATCAAAGCCATCATGAATGTTCCTCTTCCCAAGTAGCTATAGAGATGCTTCTGATTAAAAGTATTACACTTTTCGAATGAAAGACGTCGCTTTATACTTATATAAATCTCTAGTATTGGATTATGGTCCACGACTGTCATATTGGTTTTGTTGGATGCAGACTAATCGACATTCAGAGGAATCTTATTGAATGTATCGAGGGAGAGGGGAAGTTTCATTACAACTATGATAATCAGTTATTATATTTCCATCAGCCATACTAGGGAAATGTATGCATGAGCAAGGTGGTTTCCCTTGTGTAGTATATTTTATGACTGTAGCCGTGTGTGTGTTCACGGGACCGGTTTGCCTGTTTTGAGGGATGAAAAACCCGAGTTAGCGGAAGAAAAAACCTTCCACCTCCGTATGAGACTTACCTTTAGTCGAAAGAGACCAGATGAAGGTTCCTCACATCACTGACGGGAATGGAGCCCAGGTCTTTCCGACCAACGGGCTTCGTCTATACTGACTGAGCTACGGTGGCTCCGATAATCAGCTGGTTCTCTGTTATTGTTAAATTTATCAAATTGAAGAAGAAGAGGAGGAGGCATTTCATGATTATTCGGTTCCCAATGAGCATAATAAAAAAAAAGTTAGCGAGGAAACGAGTCAGAACAAATAGAACGAATTATTTATCGTTACATTATGACACAGTTGGAATGGAGTTCAGGAGAGAACAATGTGTTTCTGAAAGATGAAAATGGTTTACTATTATTAAAGGGATATTTTATTTATTTATTTATTTTTATTTGTCAAGTTCAGTTAGAGATGTGAGTTTTATCTGTTTGAAGACGAAGAAAAAAAAACCGGGATTTAACAATCATGATTTTATAAAGCAGGATTCTTGTATCCATTGAACACGTGCTTCACCGATGATTGTTTCTTTAAAATTTCTTGTTACCATTCCGCATAGCAATATGTTAGGGGGAAAAGAAAAGGAAATTCTAGTAATGAAACATTTTTATTATTTCCGTTTTCTAGATTCTGTGCTTTCTTTAGCCAAGTTGTGATGCTGCAAGATTTCAATCCTTTGTTGTATACCGTATATTGCAGTTCGTCCTTCATACGACAAAACTTCGCAAATGCTAACAAAGATAAAATAAAATGGCGAAATTAAAGAAAACAGATATAAAGAATTAGGAAAGCTATGATAGTTTATTTCGAAAAGGGGAAAAGAAAGCATTTACTGTTAGCCCGCTAATCCGAAAGAAACCGTTATAGCATAATCTACTCTATCGTAACAGCGGTGCTCACTTCCTGCTCATTAGTCTAGAAACAATATGCGACGAAGTTCTGCACCGGTGGATCATTGCAGAGGTAGGCAGCGTAAAATTTTCAAGTCTTTTATGAGCAAGCTGAGCTTCCATCCTGTGATTCAGGGTTAGGAATCTTAACGACTCAATAAATAGAACCGGAGTCAGCTACTATTATTTCCTGTTAGTTATATTTCACTCTTAGTCGTTCCCTGTTCTTTTCTTTTTCTACATAAATTTTAAATATCTCTCTAAATCTGCATGTCACCTTTTGTTTCACAGTATTTCCGTTTCACATCTAGATAGACCAATATTATTTTCACTATACGTGTGTAATCATTCATAATACAATAATTATCATCGTATTTATAGTGGGTCTCCAATAGATGGTTTTCCATGAAAATTCATCGAAATGACAGTTTACCGAATGTTAATTCATCGAACGACAATTCATTGAAAAACCAATTCGTCGAATAAACAAATTAGTCAAACAACAATTTAACGAATGGATATTCATCGAAAAAGCAATTTATCGAATAAACAATTCGTCGAACAACAGTTCATCGCACGAAAATTCGTCGCAAATGCAATTGATCGAAAAAATAATTCACCGATAATTTTTTTGAATTCTTGCATAATTTCAAAATTCCTCTTACGATTAATTCTTTCATAATTCATCGATTTCTTGAGAAACTATTGTTTTAAAGTGTTCGGTAAGAATACCTAATGTCACCATAACATCTCAATGACCATCTACATAGACAACACATGTAAGTGGTCATTGAGATGCTATAATTATTTTGTTTTTTATAACATTATTCTGTAAGCGTACCTGCTACTTCGTTGTGTAGATAGTGATTTATCTTTAAACAAAAAATTTCGTTTTACCTAATTTTTTTCACAACAATGATCATATTAAAATCAAAACTGACAGATTTTAATATCGATCTTAACTATAAAATTTCATTAACTTTCATCCAGCTAGAGCGGAATTATTATCATTTCGAAACTTCTTTACCAAAATTTTATAATAAAAATGATCCTGTTGGAACTAAAACTGAACCACAGAGACTTCTTGTGCGTTTTACAAATTTCGACGTTTGCGCGTATTCCACTAAGTCAGAGAGTTGTTACAATATAAAATGTCGGCATGTTGTCCCTCTGTAGCCCCGAATATAGTTGAACTGAAAACTGGAACGGTTCGCCAAATTTTTATAAGAGGTTCAAACACTAAATCGGAGTAAAATTCAACTACTACTACTAATAATAATAATAATAATTGAGCCTCCGTAAATCAGTCGATACAAACGAAGTCCTTTAGTTAGAAAGACCTGAGTTCGAATCCCGTGCATGACGTGAAGAATTTTTATCAGTCTTCTTCTTCAACTGAAGATGAGTTTCCAGTCTCATATGGAGATGGCAGGGTTTTACTGTCGGAAACTCAGGCGTTTCATCCCGCAAACCGGTCTCCATACACACATATCTACGGACATAAAACACTTATTGGATAAAAAAAGACTACGGGAAACCATCCTGTTCTCTAATTATTCCCTATTAAAACATTGCTACTCCACCAACCATTCGGTTGAGGAGAGAGGAGGATAAGGGGGGGAATAATTATAAAAATAATTAAGATTTTTTATATAATCTTTTCCAGATTGTGTAAAACATGCATAAAATACACAAAGCACACATACTGACTGAAGGAATATCACTCAAAAAAATAAAAAATAAAAAAATAAAAAATACCACACACGTCTATAAAGGGAATATCATACTAAGCTTCAATTACACCACCAGTTAATTCATTAAAACTTTCAGTTCTTTTTGATAAATACACTTCACTTCACATGTCTTATCATTCATTTTTCGATCAACTGTTCATTCGATGATTTGTAGTTTCGCAAAACGGTGATTTTTCGATAACTGTTGGTTTTCGACCTTTTAATAAATTGTGTTTTCTGTTCGAACAGCAATTAATAATTTAATAAATTGTTAATTGCTGTCGATGAATTGCTTTTTCAAGGAACTGCCTTTTGATTAATTGCTTTTTCGATTAACTGTTGTTCGAGGAAATGTTTTTCGATTAACTGTAGGCTGAATGGTTGAAAATAACAAATCGATTTTGATTTATAGCCACCTATCAAGAGTATCTCTCATAAATCATTTCATTTGGGCCATCACAACTTTTTTTGGGGGGGGGGCTTCAATGTTAGCAATTTTACTTATTTATTATTTATTGTTTTATTTTATTTTATTTATTGATTTTTGGGGAAGTTTGAGGCAATTGTTATCATAGAATAAAGGCTTCAATTTGGGTGATTGTGGGTATACTTATTCCACTACACGTATAAATGAAACACACACACACGCACGCACACACACACACACACACACACACACACACACACACACACACACACACACACACACACACACACACACACACACACACACACACAAAATCAGGCTTGTGGATTAAACTCAGAATCTGCTGGGCGAAGTACAAAACGGGGAAAAAGCACTTTGAACACCTATAGGATGTAGCCGCCATCTTGAAAAAAAATAGTTTATCTGAAAATGCAAATAACCAGCATTAAAAGGACTAAAAAAAGTCAGAATCTAAAGCTGTGATAATTTTGAAACTTTCTGAAACTGTAAATATTTTGTGAATCTGCCGAAGAAAAATGGTGGCATAAGTAGTAGGATGCCACGAAAAATAAAATCTAAAAAAAAAAAAAAAACTTCCGTCTAAAGGATATGGTAACCAAATAACTCATTTTCATCAAAAGAAACAAATCTGTAGTTTCAATTTAATTTCTAATTTGATGATTTCACGCGAAATGACAACCTACTTCTCATGAAACAAGAAGTCTTGCATCATGCAAAATGTGCGACCTGTCGGATTATTCCTCCATTTTGAAGTCTTATTTTGGGCAAGAGAACATTCAGAAAAAAAAAAGTTTTTCTATTACGACAACGCTTTATTTATATTTTCATTTAGAATCTTAGCTTAAATTCTTGCTAAAAATAGGAAACTAATTATGAAGAATCAAATGATCTCCGAAAAACACTCATGTTTCCATGAGTGTTTTTCGGAGATCATTTGCAAGAAAACAGGAATACACTAAAGAATGACTTTTAAAAATAGCCTGAACTGGAATAGAGGAAAGTAAATAGCTCTTGGAAGAAAAGAAAAAAATAACAATAATTAAGTACAGAAATCTTCAGGCATCTGACAGTTTTCCTCCACCCCTGCTTCCTATCGTTGAAGTAAAGTTGCATGCCAGAGAAGTTATCTTTGAAAAATAAAGAAATTCTCCTCGTTATTCTTTCACCGAGATTTAATTAGGTACCAGAATACGATTGAGGAAACGCAACAAAGATTTTAGAAAGGGCAAACGCACGGCCTCTAAGAATGTAAACAAGGAGGTTGATATGTTACCCCTCCTGTTACTGCTCATTGAATAAGAAACCATAACAATAGGCCTTCTTGAGTAACTAACCTAACCTACATCCCACACATACTACAAATGAGTGCATTGTTACGCTGATGAGCCCGACATATTAAGGACACAAAAGGAAAATACGACTGCAACCTTGACTCTGGACTCAAACGAACATTGTAAGATGGAAGTTCAGTTTAGTCTTTGGTGGAAATATAACAAAAACAGATTTAATCATTCGAATTTAAACAGGACTGATTGCATTTATATAAAAAAAACGCTTTTATCTGGGTAGAGATTATTAGCTTATAGTCAACATATTAATTGAAAGTTCATGTTTTCTAGGATAGACAAAAAATTGACCTTCTTTATGAGGTGAAGGCTTCGGATGTCATCTCATTAAAATCCTCACTAAAACAAGCTGGTAAGAAATAAATCACTACCATTACTTTTCTTTATTTCAATAGCACTCTTTGAATTACTTGATAGTGCTTGGACTTTCGGTTTCAAACTGAGACAAGTGATGAGCATAAACATACTCACGAGGTCACTGGATATATTTTTGATAATTATTCCCTCAAAAATCCTTCAAGTTTACATATTTCAGAACAATGGAATAAACATGTTTCTTCCTGAAAAAACGTTCATCATTGTATTTATTCGCAAACCAGTGTAATCAAGTGGTAGTTAGTGGATTATTATCTCATCTCTCGTTTTCTTGAAGCTATGCATGTCGTCAAGGAGACGCGCTTCGGAATTACGGCAGGTACTATTTTCTCTCGGTGATATCGTAGTTATTTTAACAACGCAGCGGATAATAGAAAACTCCCCAAATTAGATTCCTGTCGTCAAGTGCTTCTGTGATCTGAATGAAATACATACGATCTAACGACATAAAGCATCAACGGATATGATATCTTCATTGCAAATGCAACTCACGCGAGATGAAAACCACAACTGATTTAAGATAAAAGAAAGGAAGAGAGAGAGAGAGAGAGAGAGAGAGAGAGAGGAGTTTTGTATCTTACATCACAATACTAATGATCAACAAACATAAAGGATTGTATCGTATATTCATGTAAGCATGATTAACAACAAATTGTGTCGTTAATATTTTTTCCATTCCAATAATAATATCCTGGATGTGAAGTATACATCTGGAAAGAAGTAACTGGAAAGGAAAATTTTACAAGACAATATCCTCTAAAACTGCGCTGCTTGCCAATAATATCAGCATGACATTCTTTTTAACCAATTCAAATAAATAAAACAAGTAAATATCTATCTCCTTAATTTTACGTCCTGTGCTGCTTTTCCCACAAGTTAATGGCGTGTCAACGTTATCGGGTTATATGCAAAAAAGTATTTTTGATGAACCCACTTTCCTTACAGAAACAGAATAATAATAATAATAATAATAATAATAATAATAATAATAATAATAATAATAATAATAATGTGTTGGCCACTACCGACATCTAATACTGTTTACAAGCACACCGCAATGGAGATAAATATTTAAATTTGATTTATATGGAAAATGTCAGTTTAAGTAACAGGAGGATTCTCACTAAGATGAAAAGCCAAACGTCTATTTTTCTGGCGAGGTTGATAAGTTAAGGGGATAAGGGATTTTTATTCCCTTAACTTAAGGAGGATTCTCAATTTTGCGTCTCCAATTTTTAATACTGGCCGCCAGTGATTTTGCTTTATTAGACAAATACCATAACTGTCCTAATCGGTGGTTCTAAAAGTACAGTGGTCCAAATCCTCCAAGCGTTCTGCGGCTAGTTATATTCAGCAATACACTAGCCAAAGCCAAATGAGAGGGCAATGTCTATGCGTTGACATTGTCAGGAAATCAATGCATATGAATTCATTACAGTTATTAGAAAATAAGTACTGAAATACGTTTAGTTTCAAACTATGCGCATGTCCATAACATTTTTCAGTTCGATAGTGTCACCTAGTGAAGTTTTTCTTTTATTTATTTATTATTACTTGACACCTCCAGGGAGTCCAAAGACTCATCGAGGGAGGGTATCTACTCTACAACTCTCTATCTCCACCACCCACAATCCACCAACTACAGTGAACCACAACTACACCAACGCCATCTACCGGCCAACAGCATTTTCACAGACATCCATGCTCACGGCGGGATTCGAACCCGCAACCTTTTGGCTGGACAGCGGATACGCTAACCACTCGGCCAACCAGGCCGGCATCATTTTTTGGGGTTTGCTTTTGATTTTGTATTGTATGTATTTAACAGATTAACTTGTTTTGCAAAATGAGTCTGACCCGTTTTACCGCGGGGTTTCGCCACGGATCGGTCGGAATTTGCTGGAGAATGCTCGCAGCATTCTGTGTTTCAATAGCTAGATTTTTTTTTTCAACTTTAACTGAAACTAAAACCAGAAATTGCATCGTTAATGTCTCACCGAAAGTAGTGCCATGCTTCCAATTAAATTTCTGCTGATTTTTTTAAATTCATTTTTTATGCCAAACAGTGGCGGATGAAACCAGTAGTCTGCGGGTTCTTGCGCATGTTTTCACTTGCTTTCACTTCACGAATCCAAAGTGATTCGTGAAGTGAAAAAAAAAAAAGAAAGAAAAAAAAGAAAGAAACTATGCAAATAAAACTATGCACCTGACACGGTTACATACTCTCGAGATCGTAATCACACCCAGCATAAGAAAATATAAACGCACCACTTCGAAATGACCTCTGAAATCTCTATTTGTTGGTGAATTAATGCCGTTAGCAGCGCATTAAATTTTCGAAGTATTGATATCACGGAAGGTCCGAAGGGAAAAAATTACAATATGCTGTATAAAGTTAAATTTGTGTGCAATACTTATTAAAGGAAACTGTGAGAAATGAATGCGTCCTTCTTTGCTGAACAACACATCTCATCACATCCTCTCGTTCTCAGTCTGCTTTGTTTTCTGACCGAGAACAAGACTATCGATTATTTATGGTTCCGCATCGCACATTTCACCATCTGAACTTCGGCTACTATCCAATACACAATATTTTACTTCTGTTAACTGTTCTGGCCGATTTACTTCTTATGGGAGTCAAAAAAACTAATTTTCGGGAGAAAACCCCCTGCCATTTTCATATATATATATATATATATATATATATGTGTGTGTGTGTGTGTGTGTGTGTGTGTGTGTGTGTGTGTGTGTGTGTTTATAAGCTGGGTTTTAATCCTTTTTTACCAAGTGAAGCAAACAGACAAATAAGTCAAGTTTGCGCCTGAACGTAGTTCAAGTCTGATGAGGCAACTCGTAGTGAAGGTGGTGTAAGCCCCGATCACTTTCCTTAGTATTCCCCCTAATGCAAAGCACATCCCCTTGCGGAGATGTATAATGCTATGCATTAAAGGCAACGGCTACTAACCAGACCGGTTTCGACCTTTATTGCGGTCTCGTCAGTGGGAGCCAGACCCATAAATGCCAAGGCTGAAGTGATGCAGAGCTTATAGATGTTACCTAAACAATTTTGCATTAGGGAGAATACTAAGGAAAGTGATCGGATCTTACTCCACCTTTACTACGAGTTGCCTCAGACTTGAACTACGTTCAGGCGCAAACACTTGACTTATTTGTCTGTTTGCTTCACTTGGGAAAAAAGGATTAAAACCTAGCTTATAAAATTGCTTGGTATTTTTAACATAGTATACCCAAGTTAAAAAACTTTCTACATATATATATATATATACACACAAAGAGAGGGAGGGAGAGAGAGAGAGTGAAAGATTTGTGTGTCGTCATGCAGAATCGAACTCTTGTTTTTTCGTGTTCCGTGGTAATTCCAAGTGCATTATAGAAGTGTTTAATTAACGATACAACTAATAATAAATATTTTTTTTCCATGAAGAGCGATAAATTGCAAATTAAAATGGTTTCGTAAGTCTACATCTACCTAGTCACTAAGAAATTTTAGGACAGGGTTGTTTCCAGTGAGATCTTGTCCCCCCCCCACCTTCTTGAGAACTTTATACATTTTTCTTACCAGGTTTTCAGAGTGCGTAGCATCACTGCTCTCCAGCCTCTAACCGTGAATTCAAATTCCATTATTGTCATGAATGTATGCGAAGGTGTTGGTGTTAGCGCACTATTACCCTACTTATAGAGCGGGGTAGTTGTGGTCTAACACCTCGAATTGTTGGCTTGAAAGGTAGCATATAATCTCTACGGTAGGGTTCCTGAATTATCTGAAAACTTTAACACAATCAATGGTAATAATATACAATAAGTTTACAACTTTTCTTTTGGTGGGATTCATATACAGGATAAACTGTGAACCAGTCATCCTTTAGTTCGAAGATTTCATTATTGAACTTCGCTTATTTGGACTGCAAAGAATTCGGTCTGATAGATAACTGCAGCACACTATCTAATTTTCTTCTGGTCAGCAATTTAAGATTTGCAGCTGCTATTTTTTGGGGGATTTATCATGTTTAGATGAAATCGAATTCTATCAGTTTTATTACTTGAATTAATGTTGAATAATCCCATTCCAAATGCTGTTATTTCTTAGATGAGAAAGATACAAATTTCAATTTCATTTCGAAAAATAATCTCGAAATTCCTCTTACGTCTATTCCAACTACTGTAATTTCGCAAGTGATGTTTATTATGAAGTCAAAAATAAGCCCTTACTTCACAATCTCAATGTTCGTGTTAGAATTCTAACAGCAACACTGCAGATATAAAATATTGAATTATAAGTTCCATTTCAACTAAAAATAGCACCAAAATGGTTATGGAAATGCATCCAACAAAATGCTGTTGCATGCTTATTACAGGAAATAAACTCGTAAATCCTCTTAGCAGTTTATCCGCGAAATCCTGTCGCCCATTATTAAGTTCATTTTTTTTTTTTTTTTTAAATACGCGAGGGCATCGTCGAATGTCAAGGTACGCCCTCTAAAACTCTACACAAAGAACTTTATATTATAATATTCAGTGGTTAGAATAAAGCGGTAAGGTAATTCTAGGCCAGGAACATTTCAGTGTCATGGAAAGGCAAATAAAGTGATTCTTGCACGGTACCTTGGAAAGACAAATAAATCAAAAACATTCGTCAGTTAATAAATGTAATTAATAAATAAAAATGAAACAGCTAATTTTCATTAAAAGTATAAATAACTATCTAATTAAAGAATGTCCTGTTATATTTGTACACAGGAGAAAAAACTGATAGTTTTGATTCGCATTTCTCCGAACACAATAATGATGTGTCTATAGATTTGAGAGAAAATTCTTTCAAGTATTGCTTTTTAAAAGTCCCTTAATGTGTGCTGGTAATTATTACATTTGTCAGCATTAGCCAAACGAAAACATTGACACATTTAACTTGAGATGAATATCTAATATTCTTTTAAAATTGTTTACAATTTAATTTCAGGTTTACCTTTTAGAATAATTCTTCTTCTTGACACATTTCGGTAACAGTTGTTCGCTGTACTGTATAGCAAATATAAACTATATTATTTTAACAACAAAAATCTGTAAAAAATTGACTACAACGAAAAGGACGCAATATTGCCACATACGATTTACTTTGTAGTGGAAGTTCTCTTATATAAGAGGGCGCTGGTTATTATATCATCAGCAGACGAAACATGCCACTGTTGTACAGAATAGAAATAAATCTCCATTATTCTGATTAAAATGGTAAGTTTATGTAGGCTAGTCACGCTATATTTAGCAATTTCCTGCTTAAGTAATACGAGAGTATTCGATCACCACTTGAAAAAAAGAAAAGAAAAGTGTTATTTGTTTTATTTTTATTTTGACATTATTTCCAGAACCAGGAAAATAAACATCGGTATTAAATTTGTTAGTTTGAGTTCATTGTGACCTTACTGTACTATTACGTTAGATATAAAAATAAACTCACATACGTGAGTGGCATTTGAGGGAAACATAGCCGATTTGCCTTTAATGCCCATTAAAATTACTGCAATCTGTCAGCAGAATACAGTTTAAAGGGGATTTTCGAAATAAATCTTCTAAGTTATTTACTATTTCGTGTAGTGAGATGTGTTAGTTGTAACATAACTCCCATTCGCTAAACATGCAGTATTGTACTTTAGTACGGCTGGATTATTTACAATCATACGTATATACAACCATTTTATTAGGGTTTTATTTAACAATAGCCAGTGTTCAGAAAAGCGGAAAGACTCTTCAAATCATTAGACTTCATGGTCATCAATACTAGTTATTCACGTCGCCATTCAAAACTTTCCCAGTCGTGAGTTCATTCAAAAATATCCTTAACGACCATCCAATTATTGCTTATTACAACAATTGGTTCCCTGAAGATGTTTTTTTTTTTTTTTTTTAGGAATGCATATACAAATCTGAAAATTTGAAGCGAAACAAGCAAGCAGATGTGTGCAGTTTTTAATTTTGCAGGGGTTTGCAATCGAAAAAATTATTATCGACTGAGCTAAGAAGAGTCCCTGTGAATAGGAACATTTAATACATCCAAGAAAACTGTCAGAGTAACACCCGTATTGCATTTGTTTCATTTGGTAATTTACAAATGAGTGTTAAGGTCATTCATTAATACCCTTGCTAGAAAGCAAGCTAACTGAAAGAGAAATCTAACTATTAACACCTGTTTGAGATAGAAGTGTCCTCTGAATTAAACAGGAAGTGGTACCAACCCTTCATTTCCTTACATACAGGATGAACTGCAAGTGACTATCATACCAATGTAGCTCAACATTAGCTGGTGAAAGACGTACAGCTTCTCTTACATAAAAACATTCTCGCTTCTCTTTCATGCAATAAAAAATATTTCCTACATAATCCTGTTCTCGGGCGTTATTTTGCTTTCTAACTTTCAGTGTAGAATGAATGGATAGCTGGCATCAGAATAGAAACAAGGACAAACATCTACGGAACTAATTAGTGGCGAAAAAAAAATTGATAGAAACAAAGAACACGGAACTGTGTTGAAACTAGTATTGGGACAAGTAAGGAAAACGAATTATTCTCTTTGTCATTTTTAAGTACTATCTACGAATGCTTAAAATTGGGAAAATTCGAAGTGGACATCTTTGTTGGTGAGGATAAGTATTTATTCTACTGGAGTCCATAGGAGCAGTTGCCACGTTTAACTCTCCATTTCTCAAATGCATAGAAGGTGATTCGCATTCTGCGCTAAGCGAGTTGCTAAAGGACAGACTAAAAGATTTTATATGCTTGCATGTGTCTGTGTGTGTCCACTTTGTCCACCGACGAAAACTGTCTGCTCTTGAAGTGAAACAGTTTTATGAATATAGTGAATATTAACCAACTCGCTTCTCATTTTCATTCCTTCAGTTCTTGTTCTCTACTAACCGTGCTCAGAGAGAGGCATTCCTAAATCTTAAATATCCTGCCAACTTCTGTAAGAAACATTTACAGCGATAATTGTACGTGCTCAGCAACCTTGTTGCACGTACAATCAGCACGTGCCATATCTCCAAATTTTGTCACTTTTCTTTCTTTTGAGACATGAAAATGTGCTTTTATCATCGTATCATCTCCAAATCTTTGACTTTTTGAAATAGTTGCACAAGTTGGGGCTGATATCCCTATTGCCCTTTTTTTTTGTTATATATATATATATATATAAACATATGAGAACACGGAGGACAGCTACTGGTCAACATCTGTATACAGTTCAACTCCAAACATATCGTTTGTTCGGTATGTTTTGAGTTGAACTGCATACAGGTGTACCAGTAGCTGTCCATGTTCTCATATGATTAAAAGGAAGTGGAAAAATGGTAGTAGCCAGTTCGGCGAAGCAAACCCATGAAAGTATCGGTAAAAAAGCATAATACAGAAACAGAATACTTATGATAAAGTGACTAGTCTGTGAAAGAGCGGATTCACCTCCTAGACGGATTAGACTCTTCTGTACATGCTGAAGAACTGTTAGGGAGCTGTTGGTTGCGCCTCAAATGGGAAACCATCCTAATGTTGTTGAATCTGGAATTCATAAAGGATAGAGTTGAGCAGAATATAAGTAATGTTCTGAACAGTACCGTCGACTTGAAAGAAGTTTTTCCAAGTTTAAACTGATTAAAAATTATTTGCGAACAGCAATGACTCAAGAAAGATTGGTTGGTCTAGCAACTATATCGATAGAGGCGGACATAGCTTATAATTTAAATTTAAAAGAGCTTATAAACAGTTTTATTGTGCGATATCCCCGTAAAGCAAACATTTAATTATTATTATTATTATTATTAATATTTGTTATTCACATCACGTATACAAATTATACATATTATACTATTCAACTTGTATAATTATGACAATATTTCACAATACAATTCAATGCACAGTACAATGTTACAAAATAAAATTCAAGTATTACTATCATATTCTGTTGGTACTATTTTGGTTATTATTTTATTATGGTTAATAAAAAGTTTTCTCATATATGCAAGTAGAAATAATATATTTCGAATGGTTTCATAGTTATGATAAGTAACTGGTTTAGAGTAATGTAAGTTAGTTAATGCAAATATGTGTAACCAAGGGCCGTAGCCATACTGGTTACTAGAAAAGTAATTAGCTTAAAACAGGCACGAGAGTCTGCATCTAAGAGGGCTCCCTTACCAGTTTTAATAATGTACATGTTGATATACCTTAATTGGTTATGATATATGAGTTATAATGATCTCTTATACTATACATTTAAAATAATTGTCAACATTCTTTAATCCCATAAGGTAGTTTCTCAATCTTTTTCTGAATACATATTCTGAGGTTATAGATTTAATTTCATTCGGAAGTTTATTATAGCTGCTCGTCGCAATGTACTCGAAAGATTTATGAAAAATTTCTTTGTTAGCCTTAGATACTTCCAGCGTGTTTCGACCGCAGCGCAATCCATAGGCTACATTATATACCAAGAAACTTTCAGTGTTTCTTTTTACATATAACAGACAATCATAGAAATATAGTTTCTGAAATGGTAGAATATTATGAACGATATAAAGATCATTAGTTGAATGTGCAAAGTCGGTAGTAGTTATGACTCTAATTATTCTGTTTTGTATTCTTATTAATGGAAGCAGATTGTAATAATAGTCTCCTCCCCAACAGGTAATGCTATATTGCAGTGAAGAATTTACCCAGGAATAGTATAAACATCTTAAGAATGCTGCATTTACAAATTTTTTAACATAATATATTCTGTTAATTATGAACCTAAACTTATTTGTTAAGAAAGTGGTGTGGGAGTTCCACTTCAAATTGCTATCGATATGGAGGCCCAAACACTTCACGGTTTTTGTTTTTTTGATTAAACTACATTTACAATTTAGAATATCACTACATTTCCTTTCATGCCATTTTATAGTTATAGTGTGATCTAATTTGTCTGTTAATGTAAAGTACATATATCTCGTTTTGTCGGCATTAATGTTAAATCCGTTGTTGCTAAACCATATACTTAGTTTTAACATATCGCTATTAATCCGATTTTTTAGATTTTCAGGGGTTGTTTCGGTGTATACCAAAGCCGTATCGTCAGCAAAGGATATCATTTTGCCAAAAAGTTTGTATTTACATAGATCATTAACATATATTATGAATAGGATGGGTCCTAGTACCGACCCTTGTGGGACTCCGTATTTTATTATGTTTGTTTTGCATTTAAATATATCATAGCTGGTATATTGTTTTCTATTATTCAGATAGGATCTGAACCAGTCATTAGTAATTCCCCTAATGTCGTATTTTGACATTTTCAAGAAAAAGAGCTGCTGTGTGCATTCCTTCATTTATTCCGCTATAGATCTTTTTTTATGAAACTGCAATAGCGCTTTTTCAGTATTGCATCTAGATCTAAACCCATATTGATTAGTTGCGTAAAAGGATATTGTATTTAAATAGCTATTTAAGCGTTTTTATTTATCAGAATTTCAATAACCTTTGAGATTGTGGATAGTATAGAAATTGGTCTGTAATTTTTTATTTCATTTCTATTTCCTCCTTTAAATAACGGTACAACTGAAGCAGTCTTTAGGTGTTCTACAAATTTACCATGTTCAAAGGATTTATTAATGATATTTGTAAAGAATTGTAATTTATGCTTAATGATAATGTTCAGCTTTTTAACATTTATGTTGTCACATCCCACTTTTTTCCCTTTTTTTAATCCGATTACTACACTCTTCACTTCATCTTCGTTTACTGCATATAGATACATGGAATTCTTAATCCACGGAGGTAACTGACATACTTTGCCCTTTCTGCAGGGTCGAAAACACACCTGCCATAGTTGGTAAAGTGGTTGTTCATTTTGTTAAGTATATCAGTGATGTCATTGCCCTCTGGAAATTCTCGCGTTTTCTGTTTTGTGTTACCTATTATCATATTGACCAACCTCCATTCCTTACTTTTATCATTACAACAAGAAGAAATTTCGAAAACAGAGAATGTTCTTTTGCCTGTTTTATTTTTTCCTTTAGATGTTTAACGAAATTTTTATAGGCATATTCAAAATTTAAATTGTATGGATATTTTTATGCTTATAGTAAAGCTTCTCTTTTGTCTTTATCATATTTTTTAGTTCACCTGTTATCCAGTGTGTGTGAACGTCCTTTATTGTAGTAACCCTTTTATGATATTGCGATTTAGTGTCTGCATATTTAATCATTTGGATAAATTCATCATATAACTGATTTGTGTCTAATAAGTCAGTTTGTGGCAGTTGATAATGTTTTATGTATCTTTCAAATTTTTTTATAATTGGTGCCAATTACAAATTTATTCTGACAACCTGTGCAACACATGTTAACACTATCAGATATAGATAGTTTCCAAAGTATCGAATGGTGATCTGTTATATTACTAATGTAGATTGCAGTGGATACCTCATAGGCCATTCTGTTTCTTATGAATATGTGATCAATGCTACTAGTCGAGTTGTACACTTCTCTCGTTTTGCCATCGATGTAAGCAAGAAACCCATGAGTAGATAATATATTTTTATATTCTTCAGTTTTACTATTACTCTTATGAAGGTCCAAATTTATATCCCCCACCAGTATGATATTGACATATTTTAAGGTTTTTAAGACATTATTTATCTCTGTTAGAAAGATATCTACTGGGCCATCGCATGCACGGTATATAGCAATTATAAGCATATTCATTGCTGTGTCGTAAATCATTACAGTTTCAGCGCTTTGCATTTTTGATTCCAGTCTATGAAATTTATAAATATTTCCCTAGCGTATAGAATTAATCCACCTGAACGATTATAGTCGAGACAATCATAATGCATATCGTAATCTGCGAGAGAATAATGATCAACCTCAAGCTGTTTGATCCATATTTCACTTAAGACTAGTACATTTATATATGATTGGATCTCTGTAAAAAGTAACATTAAATTATCAAAGTTTGACCTTATAGATCTAATATTAACGTGATATATATTGAAATTCTTGGATGAATTTATAGTAGTACCAAAACATTTCTTAACAAAAGTTAAATGATATATATTTTTACAGTTTACAGGTGTATAAGAATCTAAATTATTCATGTTAAATCCTAAATCCATTAGGTTTATATTGCTCTAATTATTCATAGGCAACATTTAGATTTACTGCCTTCTTTGTTTGAGTTCGTTGAGATCGTCCGGTGTTTTTATCTGTATCACTTTAGTGTTGTCATTCTTTCTCGTGAATAGTTTGCCATCTCTTATCCATACATATTTAACTGCACCACTTGCTCTCATTTGTTTTGCTTCATAAAGAAGCTGCTTATTAAGTTTAGTCAAATGTTCATTTATGTAGACGGAAGCGGGTTTTAGCTGTTCATCAATTTGTTGAGCTATAATCTTGAGTTTTCTTGCCTCCATCATCCATTTATTTTTAGTAATCTTGCTTTCTAACTGAATAATAACAGGCTTGATGTCGGTTTTTCTGTTAGTGGGTACTCTGTGGACGTGTGTATGATGCCTTCTTTTTTTACTCCAAGTAGATTTACCAGTCTTTCAATAATAGCATGCAAATTTTCATTCTGAGCTTCTGGTAGACTATTTACTTCGATATTGTTCATCCTGGAGCACTGCTGAATTTCATTAACTTCCCATTTTAGATCATTCATTTGGGCTTTTAGTATTTTATTTTCGTTTGTTAGTTCAGTGTTTTTAGTGCAGAGGTCATTAATTAGCTTTTCATTGCATTCGGCTTTGTTCTTAAGATCTTGAATGCATGCAAAGCTATATTCCAATGATGCCTTCAGATCATTTAATTCTGCTTTAAATAGAGTTTCCATTTCTTTTCTTATCGCGTAGTTATCATCTTTAATTTCTACTTTGATGGCATTTAGGTCTTCCAAAACCTATTCCCTGAATTTTCTTAGGAAAACCCTAACATCAGCTTCTCCATCATCTTTGATTACTGCCTTGATTAAATCCAAACCGTCATTGCTTCTGTTTAGTTTAGTTTGATTATTAAGGTCATTTTTAGGAGAACTATTAATACAAATCTGACATTTCCATTTTATTTTCTTGTCCTTAGACATTTTACGAAATTTAGATTCCGCTACTCCTATACATACGGGATGATATTATTCGCGACATTCCAAAGAACATTGAAGTGCTTCATTTTCATCTATCTTACCTTTACAGCTTTTACAATTAGTGTTGGACATATCTCGACTGTTGACCTTGAAGAAGGATTAATAGGTAACATCAAGGTGAGAATGGCGGTTGACTCAACACGCGGCTTGAATTTTTTGAAGAACTAGTTTACAGGCACCACTGAATCAATTTCGATAAATAAGACGCGCTACTTTTTCATATTACTGAGACAATTCATTAGAGCACATTTGAAAGGTGATTATATCAATACAATTACTTACATATAAGTATAAGACAGGAGCAAATTTATCAACAAACTTTCACTCTGCGCCCCATGTTTCTCTTGTAATAAAAACAAAATAGCAATTGGAGATTTTCCTTATATTTTTGTCTTATAATTGTTAATTGTTTGCTTCAGGGCGCGATCTAATCTGGCGATGGCCCTGGTTCTAAACATTAATGTTCTGAAGAGAATACCAATTAAAAAACTGAGGAGGCTATGGATGTAATATGTTTATGCTAAGATATGATAGATTTTAAAGTCAGTCGAAAAGGAGAAAACTGATCTTGTCTAGAAATCGAAACATTATCAAGAGAAAGAGAGAATTCGGATCTTTCTTGGTAGTAATAAGACAGGACTGTGTTTTGATAGCACTGAAATTCACTTGATTATCTTCACCTCACTTAAAAGTGGTGGGGAAATTAGTGTTTAAGACTGGTATTGGAAGATAGCGAGTAGAAGAGAGTGTGCAGAGAGTGTACAGAACCCTGGAACACGCCAGTATTGATAAAGAAATCTATTGAGAGGAAGACCTTTACCATAACACGTAGTAAACGACGAGAAGGAAATTGGAAATCCAGTCACATAGAGCAGGCGAACATAAAAAGGAAGACGTAGGTGCGCCAGACACGATCAAAAATACTTTCGAAATATCAAGAACGACCATGTCTTTTCATCGCCTGCATCCAAAAGCAGGTAAATTTAATGTGGATTTGCTGTAAAACAAGAATGGCAGAATTCATATTGGTAATCGTTAATTAACGGAATCCAGACAGAAGAAGATAGTTGTAAATGGTTTTTTATCCATCACTTTCGAGAATGTTGATGTAAGGACAATGAAACGACAGATTGACGGCTGACTTTTACCATTTTAGGAATAGGCTCGAGGTTCGCTTCCCTCTGTTAGATTGATGCGAGATGAGTATGACAAGTTTTTAAGCAGTACAGAAGGGTGTTAATTCTGGAACAGACGTTTTAGCACAACTAAGTGGATGTCATTTGGACTAGGAGACTTATTAGTATCTGTACTGTTGAGTATTTTTCTAATATACTTCTCACGAGAGATCAAACGAGAAGGCGTGATGTGTGTGTGTGTGTGTGTGTGTGTGTGTGTGTGTGTGTGTGTGTGTGTGTGTGTGTGTGTGTGTGTGTGTGTGTGTGTGTGTGTGTGTGTGTGTGTGTGTGTGTGTGTGTGTGTGTGTGCGTGCGTGCGTGCGTGCGTGCGTGCGCGTTGCTGTTTGAAATAACAGCCGAAGCAGCTGAGGCGTTGAGGACAACGTCTGTTAACTGCATATTCTTTTATAAAGGTTTTTCTCTGCTTCATATCAAATTTTCCTGCACATCCTATAATACACAGCGTATCCTCTTCACAGGGTTTGTGGTGTCATACGAAACAGGTTTCGACCTTTAGAAAGCTCTAAACTTGTGAAAATACTGAAGCGTTCCAATTACTATTATTAATACTATTATTACGTGACACCTCCAAGGAGTCTAAAGACTCCTCGAAGGAGGGCACCTACTCTACAACTCTCCGTCTCCGCCACTCAATCTACCAACTACCGCAACTACCATCATCATTATCATCTACAACAACGCCAGCTACTTCCCCACACCACTACCAGTAGTATTTTCACAGACAATCACAAACATCCCTCGGTGAATACGTTAACCACTCGGCCAACCAGGCCGGCTGAAAAAAAATTATCCTGAAAAAAAGATACTGATTCACAGAAACTACACTGAACTTTCTTTTGTGGGCAATTAGTTAGCGTATTCGCTTTCCAACCAACAGAATGTGGGTTTGAATCCTACTGTAAGCATGGAGTTTGCGATTGTGTTTGCAGTTGAAAATGTTCATGAATCCGAGTAAGATCACACTCAATTTACACTTGACATGGCTTGAAAAAGTTATTATTATTATTAAAAAATTAACAGCGGAAAGTACTCTGTGTTTATCTTAACTGCGAATGTCAACTATAAATGACCTTTTATTATTTTTTTTTTATTTATTCATTTTTGTGAGATGCATATGATCATTCTTCATATATAGCAGTCCCCACTTACATCCAGTATGTGATGTAGAAATTAATAGCACATTATCAGTGCTGTGCGTAGTCAAATACTCTTGGTACTAAAAGAAGTTTCTCCTACATCCAATGTTTATCGTTGCTTTGTTGTCACTTTGCCAAGTCTTGATCCCACCATCCCGACCCTTCAACGAACTCTTGCCTTTCAATTATAACCTGGTGAACGATTTGTAAAGCTTCAGCTTGGCAACGTAAAAACAAAAAAACAAAACAAAAAAAACGTCATAATGAAAGTAATCACTTGCATCCACTCGTTGTCATATTTTATTAAACTAGCTATAATATACCTTTGTCAGGTTATCTTTTACATTTCTCCCCCTTTCTGACTTTCTTCAAATCATTATGATAATATCTGCTTAGTGTCGCCATCTATCCTTCTAATAGAGAACCATTTCACAAATATATTGAAGACAACTGAACATAAGCCAGATTTTCTGCACGGCAATGTAAATGTTACGTGTGTATTATTTCCTAGAGAAATACCGCTTTAATCTTAATGCTGCTGGATAAAAATAGTTGTGGACTTGAAGTACTGCCATCTTACCGGACAGAGGCATAGAAAATTATTTAAGGAAGCAAAGAATATCGTGACACTTGGAAGTAACGGATGTTGCGAGCTTTGATCTCCCTGTTATTAAGTTATCACTAACATGATTACTAAGTGTTTAAAGCGACCCCTATAGCTTCGATTTCGGCTGTTGTCTAGAATAATTGTTTCTATGCCTTTTTTTTCAGCTGGTTCCTGAGTTAGTCAATCTCTGGTACAGCCAAGAATGGTTTCCCCCTCTGGGAAACTGGGGTTTTTATCTCCATCTCTCAGGAACATCTGGCCCACAACTTTTACTGTTTCAGACAATAATACGATTGTCTAGATTTAGGATTATGAGATGGCGACAGTTGTACGTTATACTTCCCGATGCCTTGAATATCATTGCTAGCTATGATCCCAGCTATTGAAATGACAACTACGTTGGAGACGGGCTACCTACCTATTAAAAATAAAAAAACTAAAAAAAACTATGAGCTAAAAAAGCTCTCAAAAAACTTCAAAGGCGTTTAGGAGATTTGTTTTTGCTCTGTATCAGTACAAAAGATTGATCTGCAACCCCTTTACAAAAGCACACATCAAATAGTATTTTTGTGGAGTGATTTTTTTTTTTTAATTCGCAGACGGTAACAATTCATAGAAAGTTCGACCTTTTGTTTCCGTTATTATAAAACTTCAATGGATGCCCTGTAGTCCTCTTCCTCACCCACCATCAAATGAAAAATTCCAACCATTGAGATCTTGTATGACCATTTCGGAAGTTTATAGGTCTCTGTAGATCACCGCTCTTCGTCCTATTTTTTGTCTGCACTCAAAAAATTCTCAATCTGTTCTCATCGTCTGCATTGTTGTCCCGATATCATCTTTAACATTCTCCTTTGCACTCTCTGCGCTATATACGGATCACATGAAAAACCAGAGACCACATCTGCGCACAATAGTGCAGATGAGGTGGCAAGTTGTATCAAAATCATGTAACACAGAAAAACGACTTCCTTATTCTTACACGTCAATATTCTTTTCAATATTGCAATTATCCTCTGAGTTGTATTCGCAATTTTTGCAACATGGTTCCTAAACTTCAATTTCCTAATTACTAAAACTGCACCCCCCCCCCAGCCTGGTCAGTTTCTCTATGAGTATAGATTGACAGTCTGTGGGCTTCAAAAACTAACTGAATAGGCGGAAAAGAGGAGATATCATAGAAGCATATAAGTTATAAAGGAGGTTTATAGGACTGATACTGAAGACTTTTTTTTCAGTACATGACTGGAAGAGAGAGAAAAAGGGATCACCAAATGGAAATTATGTAAGCGTGTGGTTAGTAAATGTCTTATGACCAGATTTTTTTCTTGAAGGATGGTGAATGGATAGAGTGGAGTGCCAGAGGTTGTTGTGAGTGCTTCGTTAGCGAATGAGTTTAAAGATAATGTGTGTAAATAATGGATCTATGGAAGAAGTCATCTAACTTCATTGAGATATACTTTTGTAATAATACCGCCAACATAACACATCATTGGATATCTCATCACAATAAACTGGATAGCTTTATGTTTGCTAACATTGAACATTGAGCCATTGATAAAGTTGAACTCCGCAACGAAACGATGAAAATTTATGAATGAGGCGAAAAATAAAGACATAAAAGTTTTTAAAATGCTGTATTTATTCAAACAATCTGTGCATCGCATGACATATAGATATTTACTTAGACAATTCAAGTTCGGTAATTCTTTCTGAACTAATGGCGCTTTTGTCTTTCATGTTCACTACAGAAAGCTTGTAACACAACGTTCATATAACCGGAAATAGCAAGTATCCTCTTTTCCGCCTTGTCAAAATTGCTTCAGAAGGCAGCAGGCATTAATTTTTTAGATGCCTGAGTTTTAGTAGATGTATACGAGACGAATTTTGTCATTTTTGCAAGCCACTTGTCAATATGTAAGCAACTTTGTGAAGCTACATTAAAAATATTTTTTACTTCAGCTTAAAGGATAATTTAGAAACTATTGCTTGTCTGGTATAACTTGATTTGTTTCTATTCAGAAAAACATGCTTCAGCTCAACAGCCAGTGATACGAGATGGAAGCGCAGAGTCAACTGCGAGTGCCACCTGCAGTTACCAACTCACCACACTCACCGAACGTGACTGTAGGATACTACAAACGATAATATGTAAAATCCGCAATTCTTCGGCGACACGTTAATGAGGAATTCCGGACATCTACTGCAACAAGAATATGAAGAACTGAGGTTCACAAAATGGGTTTCCATGGTAGAACTGCAATATACAAACCACACGTTACCCGAACCAACATGTAGCATCATCTTCAGTGATGCAAGGAGCGGGTGCAGTGGGAAACTTGGAAAGCTGTGTTATGGAGGGACGAATCACGTTACATCATCTATCGAGCATTAATGCGGAAATGACCATTGTCTCTCTCTCTCTCTCTCTGAGCAAGACAATGCACCGTGTCATACTGCTGCTGCTGCTGTAACTGCGTAGTTTATGGACATGAACCTCATAAAATTTCACTTGTCTCCACAGAGTCCTGATCTAAATCTTATTAAACATCTGTGGGGTGAATTGAAGGATCGGGTGAGGTCAAGGGATGTCTGCCCAACAACAGTCCAGGACCTCATTACATGTCTACGGGAAGAATGGTCCAAAATTCACATTAATTGCTATCGTATGCTTGTAGAAGTGTGCTCCGTAGGATTGCTGCAGTCATCGCAACGAAAGGAAGTTTTCGTTGCGATGACTGCGATGAAAGGAAATTAAGGTGGACGCCATGGTTGTTTGTTCCTCATATTGTCCTCTGACTTCTTTCCAAGCAGTGTATGTGAACTCTTTTGATACGTTTGTTGTCCCATCTCTTGCTGAGATTGGACAACAAACTAATAATAACACTTCTGTAAGGTGAAAACTGGACACGATACTGATGCATTCCATAATTCGTGGCATTATTATTATTAATAAGCCCCAGGGAGTTAGGAACTCATTGACGGAGGCCATACACTACTTGCACACATTGTCATATTTATTGTTGAATTCACACTATTTGGACACACAACATCCAATGGCAATCCATTACAAATACACACTCAGTGAGAGAAAAATCTAGTCCTCTCTCCTTTCTTGACAGCATTCATTCTCAACTTCCAAGGATTTACAATTTCCAATTTCCTCCATAAATTGAAAAATTCCATCAATTGAAATCATGTATGATCCGTTCAGAAGTTTGTAAGTCTCAATCATATCACCATCTTTCTCCTGTTTGCCAGTGTCTGAGGTCTACAAATTCTCAAGCAGTCTTCCTAATCTGTATTCCACCATCCTGTTATAATTTTTGACACTCTCCTTTGCGCTCTCTCCAATATATCAGAATCACCATGGAAACCAGGAGACCAGAGCTGCTCACAATACTCCAAGTGAGGTCTTATAAAGGCCTTGTAAAGAGGCAATATGACTTATATGTCAAGGTTGGTTTCAGTATTGCAATTATCCTCTGAGTTGTATATGTAATCTTTGCTACGTGATCCTTGAAATTCACCTTGCTGTGTACTAAAACGCCAAGATCCCTAGCCTGATCTTATATATTATGACATCGGATTTCATTACACCGAAATGCATAACTTTACATTTACTAACACTGAACTGATAGCTATTTTCAGATGCCCACAATTCCAGCCTATTCAAATCATTCTGCAAGTACTGCATATCAGCAGCATATCAGGAATATGCTGCTGATATGCAAGTCTATCTTTGAATCATTAGCAAATAGCTGTATGTCGTCTGTAAAATACTTCCCAATGTTGGATACCTGTCAGACAGCCAGCCTCTCATCTATGCCAATCCCATATTCTTCAATTTATGCAAGTCTGCCGTGATGTATTCTGTCAACCTTAGTAAAATCCAAAGGTATCATAGTGTATCCATTCTTCATGTCTATTCAGTGGTATATAACTTACATTCTACATGATTATTATAGAATGTAAGTTATTATTATTATTATAGTATGCATCATTATAGAATGTGTTATGAAGATATACATGGATAAAGGAAGTGTGTATATTTAGAGATATATGGGAAATTCATGAATATCATCAGTGTTTAAACACTCATGATATTCGTTGTGGTGAGGATACCACAAATACATACCGTACTTTAGTTTCTTGCGATTAGCAAAAAGAATATTCTTATGGTATGATTTACTTTTTTGCCATTCTAAAAAACACGCTCTCTCTCTCTCTCTCTCTCTCTCTCTCTTTGTTCTAAGTAAGGTATTGTAATAATTTTTTTCAGGCGCCATTGTCTTGCTTGTGTACAGAAAGTATACGTGACACCATTGAATTATGTCTTGAAAAAAAAAAAAAGATTGGAACAAATTTCCACTAGTGAAGTAAAATAAACAGAATCATAATAATGAAATTTCTTGACTAATATTACTTGCTTTGTAATTATAAGATTGAAATTTGTTATCTTTGCTACCATTCGGAAAAATATGAAACATCTCCTTTTTTTAGGGCATTTTCATAATTTGTTCACATGCAATTTCAATGCTTATATACGGAAAATGTATACGACTCCAGTGAATTTATTCTCTGAAAATTATTGGAACAAGTTCCAAGTAATAAAGCGAAATAAAGATCAAAACAAGACAGGATAATGACCCATCCTGTAATTTTCAGCAAATACATGTGCACCAAAGGAAGAATGCCTTGCATTATTAGATACGCATGCAATTGATACGGACAGCAATCAACATGCAAGTAGCCTTGTCGTGAAGACACCTCAACGCATACTTTCCTTGATTAATCTTTGTAATAGGAAAGTTATGAGAATAACATTTGGTGTCTGCTATAATTTGCTTTGTTACCATGCAGAAAGATGTGCTACCTCAGTAACCTTCTGGGACAAGTCCCACTAATGAGATCACTATAAAAATGAAAGCCAGATAGGGGGCGCTTCTAATAATTCATAGTAATATACATGCATTGAAGGAAGTGCTTTCGACAATTTCGACAATATATATATATATGGAATTTTTAGACAAACAACAATACAAAAATATTAAAATAAATTTCACGGCGTACACATTAAAACAAAAGAATTTATTCCAAAACTGCAATATTTCAGCAAAAGTTACGTAGACATCGTCAGGGAGATAGACCGTTAACTACATTCAAAAGATGAATGAAATAAACAAGTCATAAATCATGCGTGTATTAGCTCATGTCTCGGTCGCAGCTGAGGTATGTGATATTATTTTATTAGAATTCAAAGGAACAATTGTAGTAAGTTGCGTAGATTAAAAAATCAAAAATAAATAGAAATATTTTCATTGAGACAGCACTAGTGTCAGTCTTCTGTGTATGTCATTGGGAACGCTGTGCCACGAAACCACGAAAATTTCGAAATGTGCCTTTATCAATTTCCAGAATAGCACGGTACTGAATCCAATTTAAGTACTCAAACACGAATCGAACCTCCACAGATTTACGATAGGTCAACTTTTATCATTGACATTTATAAAACAGTTAACATGATTAATCGCGAACCAAGCAAAATCGCACCATTGAATGCACTTCATTGGACAGTCATATTACTTTATTATTATTATTATTACCTCACACCTCCAAGGACTCACCGAAGGAGGGCACACTACTCTACAACTCTCCGTCTCCACTACTGAATCCACCCACTACATAGTGGATGGATTAAGCAGTGGAACAGAACGTCACTACCATCTACACAACGCCATCTGTTGTCCCTCCACTAACTACCGCTAGTATTCTTTGTATGTAAATTGCGTGTGTTCTCATGGCCAATTTGTGTGTATGCGTGATGAAAAATCCAACTTTCCTGGAGACAAAACCTTGCTAACCTCCGTATTAAATCGGTAAACTCACCTTCAATTGAAAAAGCCCGATATAAAGAATTAATCTGCAAAAGTTTTAGTTCTGTGCCAGCAATGATTTACGATTATTAAGTTTATTAGGGTTATTATTTTATTATTATTTATTATTATTAGGGTTATTATTTTATTATTATTTATTATTATTAGGGTTATTAGGATTATAAGTTACACTTATAATATATAAGTTACACGCTTAGGATTATAAGTTACACAGTAACGATCCTCAATGATTATTTCACCACCTGATCAAGCATCTGTTCATGTTCAGTCGTGTTTGTGTCGCTAGTTATCGTCTTGATGTGGAGTCTATCTAGGGCTAAAAATATAAATATCGAACCGGATTTTGGAGTTCACCAAGCTTACTTCCAGCAAAAATTTCGCTCGTTTTATTATTTTATTTTTAAAATATATTTAAAAATGTTTCACATGTTTGTAATTTATTATAACGCAAATGTTAAACTCATAAATATTCCTCTTTGAATGAAACATTATTGACTTCTTCCAAACTTCCTTGTCTGAGAGAGCAGGGAGGGGGGGGGGGGGAGTACCGGTGTTACTAAAATTTTAAAAGGGATACACGGGTACTGAAAGTTTGGAAAACAATCGCTTGGATGTAAACAAACAAAAAATTATGTGGGAAGTTATTTTTATATTTAAGTTCCTTGCTTTTCGAGAACATCTGACTTCATAATAAATTGTCCTGTATAAATTCCATAATACCCAGCATAACCTCTTCGTTGGGTTCGTGTAATATCATGTATGATAAACGTCACTCCCAAACAAGTTTTGATCTTTTGGAAGATCTAAAAATAAAAATATAAATAAATCAGCTAACGCCTTTTATTCCAGGAGAAGCCGTTTTAGCCCTGTCTAACTTTTGGAGACCGAGTGGGCAGTTCAGTCTTCACTGGTAGTTAATCAGAGATGGTTGGCCCAAGGCTATCACTAATTAAGCAGCACGCAGTGAAGCGACGTTCGCGCGGTTAGCCTATTGGCTGTGCGCTTCGCAACCTCGGGAAGGATTGTCCTAGATTCGATTCTCGTCGGAGACGTGAGGAGCTTAAGGATTTTCCTCAGCCATAGCCAAGTTAGCCCGTCTTGGGCGTGGACAGCAGGGTTCCCCCAGTTTAGTTAGGGTTTTTTCATCCTACAAGCAGGCAAACCAGCCCCTTGAACACACACGGACTACAGTCATGAATACCTCCAATAGGGATGCAGCAGAAGAATGGTGTGCCGGCTGCATTATTTTGCCGTGACTCCTCATTAGGAGGAGACCCAACTTGTCTTTAACAGAAGGAAGGGGGAGATAGATAGTGAAGTGTTGACAGTGAAGTGACGGCTCAACAAATGCCGCCATAACGTGGCCCTTAACCAGGGTCGTTGCCAGATTAGATCATGCCCTGGGACAAACAATTAAATATCGTCTCTTATGGATTATAAGACAAAAATATAAGAAAATCTCCAAATGCTAGTTTGTTTTTATTACAAGAGAAACATTAATGAAAAATCTTTCGTTGGTCATTGCTGTTCGCAAACAATTTTTAATCAGTTTAAACTTGGAAAAACTTTACGCACTTGCTACGGCGACTGCGCCTACCGCAATATGTCTGAATGAGCGCCCTTATTAAGCCGCACCGTGTGGCAGGCTGCCTCTATTCTACACCCTGTCGACGGTACTGTCCTTAACAATAACACAATATATTTTAATGCCTGAAATAGTATGTGTTCTACAGTCAATTTTCTTGAGTTTACGGGACGAAAAACCCGAGTTTCGGGGAAAAAAAACCCACTTGCCCTTGCCAGAGATCGACTAACTAAGGAACCGGTCGAAAAAAGGCTTAGAAAAATTTCCTGTAGTCGCCGATTAGGTTTGAAACCAAGTCTTCCTTCGTGCGGCAATCGCCATATATATATATATATATATATATATATATATATATGAAAAAACACCTAGAAGCATTCGAGTTAGATGGATTAAAAATTGGGCAGCTTTGTTCGGCACAGCTTTCATATTCAGAAAGTATTTCCACAACTCATAGACCCTTGGGTAGGGCTTGAATTAGTGAAATATAACCAGCTTTTTCTTAAGACTGAGGAAGCAAATCAAGCTTGGATGAATATTATATATATATATATATTTTTTTTTTTTTGTTGACCCAATTTGTCAACAATTTGCCGAACACATAGCCAGCAACATGGCATCTTTCAAACTCCGCCAGTTCCCTTCTCGTAGCCATTTCACCAAGGCCTTTGACAGGATACCACATGGAACCCTAATCAGTAAACTGGAGAAGATGGGGATGGATATAGGGTTAGTGAGATGGATAGGAGGGTGGTTGATGGAGAGATACCAGAGAGTGGTTTATTCAGGAGTGGAGTCCAAAACACGGCTTGTGACTAGTGGTGTGCCGCAGGGTTCTGTTCTTGAACCACTACTTTTCAATTTGTTCATTACTGATATAGGAAAGGATCCGAGAGGAAGTGTTCACTTGTTTGCTGATGATGCAAAGTTGGGTAGAGCAATTGTGAGTGCACAGGATGTCAATAGTTTGGAGGACTGGGCTTGGAAAAATGGATGTCAATTTAATGTGGCAAAATGTAAGGTTATGCATTTTGGGATGAAAAGAATAGCAGCAGTATATCACATTGGTGGAACCGTACGCCAGGAGATTGATGAGGCCAGGGATTTGGGAGTGTTGGTGGATAGGGAATTGAAGTTTAGGGGGCATGTTGCAAAAGTGGCTAAATCAGCTCACCAAATTACTTGGCTTCTGAAAAATACTTTAACATGCAGAGACAAACAAGTTGTTGTTCCTCTGTATCGAGCCTTGATAATACCCCATCTGGACTACTGTGCCCAGTTATGGGCGCCAGGGTTTCTTCGTGATGGGAGAGGAGGTGGAGAGGATCCATCCAAAGGCGAGTGACCAAGATGATAGCAGGTCTGTGGAATGAACCTTATGAGAACAGGTTGAAGATTTGTGGATTGCAAAAATTGGTCGATAGGCGGAAAAGGGGTGATATGGTTGAGACGTTCAAATTACTGAAGGGTTTCTATAAGATTAATCCAGAAGATATTTTTGAAAATAGGACTGGTGGTGGGAGGACTAGAGGCCATGCAATTGAAGCTGGGCAAGAATGTGGTTAACAAGAGTGTTAGAACTAGGTTTTTTACTTGGAGAGTGGTGAATGAGTGGAATAAGCTGCCAGAGTCTGTTGTGGGTGCCATGACTGTGAATGAGTTCAAGGCAAGGTATATATATATGTAACGAGTCACGTGTAACCGGTATAAACTGGAGAAATATGATACTTCCAAGTCAGTGCAACTGTATTATTATTATTATTATTATTATTATTATTATTATTATAAACTATATATATATATATATATATATATATATATATATATATATATATATATATATATATATAGTTTTTCCTACGTCCAGTGTTCATCGTTCATTTCACTTTGCTAGGGATTCCATTCCTCGATGAACCCTTGATTTTCAATTATAACTTGAAAATGGCCTTAAAATATCAACGGCACTATCTTTTGCTGTCTTTTCTTTTCTTTCTATCTTCCAAAAAATAACAAATAAAAATAACAATAATACTGTATCACGATAATGTACCGCATTGTGGCGCCATCTATCCTCCTATTAGAGAACTATTTCCCAAACATAAATGAATATAATTAAACAATTGCCAGTAATGCGGTTACACAGCAATGTTTACTGAGAGAAGTGTATTATTTTCGACAAAAATACCTCTTTAGTCTTAATGCTACAGGGTGAAAATCTTTGTGGACCTCTTCCGTGAAGTAAATATTGCAATGTTACCAGACAGTAGCAAAGAATTATTTGAGGGCTTCTCCTCCAGTGAAGAATATGAACTTCGATCGCTCTGTTATTATGCTCTCAATAACACACACGGCAAGTAGTAGTTAGTTTATTACGTACACTTCCCTAATAGCAAAGAAACTCCGCAACAAACTTAATTCGTCAGCGGGGGTGAGTAGACTTTGCGAGATGCCGAAACGTGCCTTCAGATCGGACAGTAGCGGCTTCTCTGTGGCTAACGGGTCGTCCAAAATTCCATACGATCTCACTGATCCCGTGACTGAGCAGCCCATTGAGGTATGGTAAGGTCACCCTTACGTTTCTGGAACCAATCCCGAACAGTGTGTGTGTGTATGTGCCTTGACACGATGCATTATTTTGCTGGAAGTAGTTATTGCAGTCAAATAGATAAACTAATATGCACATAATGGCGAAGACAAGCTGAGTTATTCAAATAAAGGTTTTCACCGCTATCAGGGGACTTAGCATGATCAAGAAAAAAAAAAGTAATATTGAAGAACAGGTAGACTCAACACATTTATATTAGCAGCATATTGCAGCGTTTTATTTCAGCCATAATTGAATTTAATCTGTTGGATAAGTCGTCTTTGAAACGAACTACAGCATAAGACTGAATTTTTCGTATGCGTTTGGCATTCCACAGTTTGAGACGTCTCATAACTTCTGGTTATGAAACCTTTATTATCATTGAGTATTTTTTTCTTCAGTTGCTGACGACTGCCAACGTTATTATGAAATTTTGTGATTTTTGTTGTTTTGTTTTATACATCAGTGTTGAAATAAACGATGCACAGTCTTTGCAAAACCAGTATGGCACGTCGCAACACATTTGGCATTAAAGCACAAGTTTTTCTTTTTAAAGGTTTCTGAATAGAACCCATTGGAAAGTCAAGAATATTTGGCATGTAAAGCGAATAGAACTAAACATTTTATACATACCATATGTCGTATTTATTATCGCATTATTGACGATGTAGTTTCAGGTCAAAAATTTCCCACTATTGAATAATCAACAACTTTAGTTCGAATAGTGATATTAATTTATTATTATTCATCTGTATGACATTTTTTGCAGGATTTTTAATCGTTGTGCGAGGGTGGTCTGAAAAGTTCTCGGCTTCGACCATAGGTGGCGACACTATCGATAGGAGATATTTTTTTCCTAAGTTGGTACGTCTGACATAAGTATCAATGTGAAATTGCAAGTCATTCTATCAAGCAGTTTGTTTTATACAGCTGTCTGAAGCAAAAGTGCTGTCTGTATCCCTTGAAATGGATAAAATTGAGTATCGTGCGGTTATAAAATTCTTTGTAAAAAGAAGGTTTAACGCCAAAAGAAATTCATTCGAAGTTCATAAAAGTTTATGGGCACTCTTCTCCTTCGTTTTCGAGAATTATGAAACGGGCTGCGGAGTTTAAACGTGGCCGTACCAGCCTTGAAGATGATCCACGTGAAGGACGTCCAAAAAGTGTAACAACACCAGAAATCATTGATAAAGTGCACGATATGGTATTGGATGACCGGCGAGTCAAAGTGCGTGAAATTGCTGACACTATAGACATTTCTAAAGAACGTGTAAGATATAGTTTGCGTGAAGAATTGCAAATGAAAAAGCTTTGCTCAAGATGGGTGCCACACTTGCTCACAGCAGATCAAAAACTCACTCGCATGAAAATCTCTGAACAGTGCTTAGAGCGTTTTAACAAGAATAAAACTGATTTTGTGTGTCGATTTATTACTATGGATGAGAAGACTTGGATTCACTATTACACACCAGAATCCAAACAGCAGTCAAAACAGTGGACAGAAGCCGGTTGTTCAGCGCCAAAGAAGACAAGGTCATGGCATCGGTGTTTTGAGATGCTAATGCTAAAGGCATTTCGTTCATTAATTATCTTGAAAAGGGGAAAGCAATAACCGGAGAATATTATTCTGATCTTTTAACCAGACTAGACGAAAAAATTCGTGAGAAAAGACCCGGTTTGCAGAAGAAAAAAACCATCTTTCATCAGGACAATGCACCCGCCCACAAAGGTGTTTTGGCAATGGGAAAATTAAGGGATCTGCACTATGAATTGTTGGAACATCCACCCTATTCCCCAAATTTGGCTCTGTCTGACTTCTATCTCTTCCCAAAACTAAAACGCTTCCTCGTTAGTCAGCGTTTTTCTTCGAATCAAGAGGTGATTGCAGCTGCAGAGGGGTATTTTGCAGATCTTACTGAGAACCACTACAGGGACGGGATAATTGGCGCTGGAGAATCGCTGGAATAAATGCATTAGTCTTAAGGACGATTATGTTGAAAAAAAATAATTTTAAAATTATAAATTCGTTTTTTCATTGTTAGGCTGAGAACCTTTCAGACCACTTTCGTAGTTTTTTTTTTTTATTAAAAAGTTTAGTGATTTTAACTGAAAACCTAAAATAAGAAAGAATTCTCGATTGTGTAATAGTTTCGTTTGTTTTATTAACTGTACAGTCTAATATTGTAACATCGTCTGCTATTGCGCAGTAGCAGACGACATTACTACACTAGAAACTGCATGGTTTAAACTATGTTTTATTTTTCACCATGAGTCTGCTTCGCCCTACAAGAGAATTTCGACTGTCTTCATTCGTTTTACTTTCAAATTTAATTCTTCTAAGTCACTCTTATTTCCTCACCGTGCTGCAATTTCTCCAGTACTAAAGTAGCCAAAAGCACATTGAATTTTAAAACGTACTCTGCTTAATCACTCATTGCGTACACGAGTATTCTGTTATTTTACTGTTATTTCTATTAAAGGCCTTTCTTGTCCATTGAGCTCTTACATAAAAGGTTATTTACTTCATCGAATGTACACTTCCTAATACTGATGTCCCCCCCCCCCCCTTCTTTAAAGTTCAATGAAATTACAGTCGACTGACACGTTTCTCCGGTTTGCGTTTTCTTTAAAGGAAAATAAAATTCTTTCACGTTTATTCTATCATTGAACTAAGTTAAAGGTCAGATGGTGATCTTTAGCCTGCCCTATATTCTCCTGATTGCAGATCAGGAAACTGCGGAGTGAGAACTACGAGGGCTGGCTATTAAATACTAGCATTACACGATCACAGGAAGTTTTCCAAAAGTTCCTGTCGAATTCAATCGTATTTCTTTTGAAATAACTCAAACAGGAAAAAAAAAAGTGAAAATACTTCGAGAAGTTTACTACTGTACTCCTTCACGATATTCACTTTTCTCAGTTTGTTCATAATAATAATAATAATAATAATAATAATAATAATAATAATAATAATAAATGTCTGTTCTTTTACGAAATATAACTTTGTTATTTCCGCAATAGATGTACGCTGTATTTTATAGAATTTGTCAGTTTGAGCAAAACCTCTGAGTGGTCACCAAATCGCTTTCCTGATATCAGAACCTAAAACAAAGTATGGATTTAAATGGAATAGGAAATAAGAAAAATGTCTTTATACGGCTGATTCCATCGTTATCAGAGTATCCATAGCTTAAGTTATATGCCGGCCCTCGTTAGCATATCTGATCTCCAACCAGAGGCTAGGGGTTCGGATCCAAACATGGATGTTTGTGAGTCTTTAGCGGAAGTTGAGTTTCATTGCCCGGTATGAGGCCATCACTCTGCTTTTTGGAGACTTGAAGTAGCTTTAAAATGTTCCGCGTGTGATTTCTAGAGCAACGTTTCGAATAGTGTAACCGTTATCTACTAAGTACTACAGATTAACAGCTTTTCGTGGGGGGGGGGGGATTTACATTACAAAAAAAAACAACAACAACCGATAAAAACTGCATGAACAGATTGAAAACTGATTGCTTCGAATATTGGCAGATTATATATTTACATAGCGGATAAAAAATCTGTTCTGTTCAAGCAATAAATAAATAATAATAAATAATAAATCTGCTAACGACTTTTATTCCCCAAAAGGAAGTAAGGCGAGGCCATCTAGCACTGACGTTTTTGGAAGATGGGCAACTGGTTTCTACTCTTAGCCAATCACAGAATAGTTGACCCAAGACTATTTCATTGGCACCCGGGAGGAGAGTATGGCATACAACTGCCGCCATCTCGTGGTGCTTAACCATACCAATATATATTATTGTGTGAAATTGTGTGAGTCCTACTGTCAATTTTCTTCCCTGAAACTCAGATTTCCGACAGAAGAATCCGCTTGCCATTGCCATGGATCGGCTAACTCATGAACTTGTCGAAGAAAGACTTAGAAAAAGTTCCTCTAGTCGTCGAACAAACGTGTGTTCAAACAAAAGGCAAAAAAAACGGAGGCTATTGTCTGGAAAGAAGCTGTGTAGTCTCTGAATTATTTTAATTCTCTTTTTTTCTAACGTTAGAAAAATAAAATTATTCACTATTTATTTGATTAAAAAATTGAACTTCAGAAAGGCTAATGTAATATTTTAATATAATGTTCGATTAAGCTCTTCTATCGCATTATAACATATAAAATGTTGTTTTTGAATTTTTATTTACATAACGGTGTTTGTGTGGAAGGGTATCTTTAGTTATCCTCAGTGAATATACCATCTTCTCAGCTCTTCACCCTCCCCCCCCCCCCTTTAGGCACACTGACTTCAAAGAAAACACCTCAAAGAGTAATATGCTTTCTCTCCTTAAATTTTTAAATAATTGAATCTACGTAGAAAAAAAAACCAACATCCTGCTTCGAGATTAATAAAATATACCATAGCTGATTTCGAAAACAAATAAAAAAGTGCGCGAGGAATGTTCCTGCTATGGATTCGGATCACCGAATGGATAACAAAATTCCACCATGTATGCCTGATCATGTATATCCTGAAATGTTATTCTTACTTGAAGCCGACTGCCGCTTTGAACATGACATAGCAATATTCATCGTCCCAGATCTCTTCGTCAGTAGTCTGAGAAACGTGACGGTGAAATCAGCCATCATCCTTCAACCGTTCCGTTCTCTTGGTATCAGCCCAAATGAGAACTAGTTGGATGTATTAGAATGTGAGTCACAGACGTCGAGTCCATTATCTTCACTATTCCTATAGGAATTCTTTCCTGTTTTTCTTATCTTTAACTAGAGAGTGTCTAAGTTGGAAAAAATATTGCTCTGTTAGATGAGCCATGATCCAGCACAAGGTTAAATTTCCATTGCGAAAATTCTATCTTGGAATGTAAGATTTGAGTTAATTGTGGTGTTGGTTGTATTCTGCGTTGTTTTTCTTTTCAGGTCATCTAACCTGTGCAAATAATACTTTTGACCTAATAGTCACTATGCTTCAGATGAGGGAAACAGAGGATGTGAAGGTTTTCCACCACTTTGGAGAAAAAAATAAATACGCACATACATATACGATAACATACACTGCAATAAAATGACAACAGTAATTGTTTCCTTCGGATTTATATCAGCGACTTGAAATGTCTCAAAAAAGTTCTGTTGTTTTCTATATCAGTTTCTGGATTATCTCTAATCTTTGATCATCCCCGTACCACTGTACTGCAGGATTCACATAAACAATGACAAAAAAGTTCTTCAAGGTGAGATCGGGAAGAGTCCTTTCATCTCTTTTTTGTGCAAAAAAAATTGGAAAATGTATACCTGAAGTGACAGTAAACCAGTAGTGAAACTGTTTTTATTTTGATTATAAAATTTCAGAAGAAAGTGGCCTTTCGTTTGGCATAATCACATCAGTATAGCGTGACTGACCAATTTTTAACTGACAAGTGATCTAGGCAAGAAAACAAGTAGGCAGTTTTGTTTCTCTGGTACAATGAGCTTATATTTTCATGGTATGACGTCCGATTAGTAATTCACTCTTCACGTGTGATTCCAGGTCATCAGGTGGCCTGGAATCCCGAATTTCCTCTCGAAGCATGTTCTATTCAGATATTTTCCTTTTATAGAACTCTCTCTCTCTTTCTGATGTCCATTTAATTTGTTATTTTAAATATAGCCGCAAACATCAAGGCAACTCATGTGAAAGTAACTCAGGTTCCAAATTCAGTGTGTGTGTGCGTGCGTGCGTGCGTGCGTGCGTGCGTGCGTGCGTGTGTGTGTGTGTGTGTGTGTGTGTGTGTGTGTGTGTGTGTGTGTGTGTGTGTGTGTGTGTGTGTGTGTGTGTGTGTGTGTGCAAGCACACTTTTCAGAAACGTTGATTACCTAGATTACATATATTCTGTACACGAACAATATAAATATGAAAGATTTCAATAAAAATGACTTGAACACATGCGAAGGAAGTTTCTAACGTGGATGTGATATTGTAGCATATATTTACTAAACATCATGCATTTATTTCAAAAAGTGTGTCGGATTTTGTCTATATAACACTAGTTTTCTAGTCTCTGAATATCATTAGATAATAAAAGTTGTACGTTTAACGCAGTGATTCTTCAATTCTACTTATATCGAAACACTTAAACTTAATATGTTTACTACTTCCAAGTTGCTTATTATAAGTTCATCCCATTTTCATGATACCTTAATTGTAAGAGAAGCTCAAGAGTCTCACTCGAAATGGTTTGTCAACAGAAAACCAAAGCTAACACATGATATAAATAAGTGCAAGTTTAGGCATTGTAATCATTTGGACCATTAAAAGTAATTAGAGACTTTCGACAATGGTGGTCTTGTTTACACCATGTTGCTAATGCACTATTTAGAAGTGAGTATGGAAGGGTATGTTATCGTTGCATAAAGTCCTTTAATTATACGGAGTTCTAATCTCTTTAGCGTGTATTAACTTTGAAAAAACATGAATCGCGATACTCCGTTTTTGAGATCCACAGGACAGCGGGCTTGAGGATAGAACCACAGCGCCAAAATTTTATATTCACAATAATGTTGAATTTAATTTCGCTGTATGAAACTGTTCATTGGACTAGAAAAACATTTTTCTTCTGTGTAATTCAATTTGTATGTAAATAACGCTAAGCTCGTCCATGGTACTAATGTGCTATAAGTTTGCAACCTTTGTCGGTGGGATTTGCATTTAAAAAATAGTGGAAGTGCAGGATCTCATCCAGATGCTTAAAAAGAGTTATAAAAATATTCCTTTTTTTTTAATCTTTGCTACAATTTTAAAACAAGGCTGTTTTGTCTGTTATATATTTTGAATTAGTAATTTTGTTTAAAGGTTATAAGCGATCTTTTTTATTAAGGTTAGAATGAATATCAACGCATATATTAACTATCGTGAGGTTTTACGAGTATAAAAGCCATTAATATTCAGGAAAAAAAACGATCATTCGACTTCTGGCATTTGAAATTCTTGCCACGTACAGAGGAATGCCTTGGAAATCCCTTATGGTGTCCTTAAACATTTTTTAACGATCGTGCTTGAAATAATATCATTTCTGACACACTTTGTTCCCCCAACACTGACAGGTAGATGATACCGCTCACGTCTGATGTCACGAAAATATCGTTAGCAGCACGCCTTAACAAATCCTGATTACGAGATATACTGAAATAGGTGAGTTTGCGTGACATACACGAAGATTTTGCACTTGCGGTTTAACATTATTGTGTTTATTGATATACACAAGTAAAACTGCATCGCAAACGGACAATCGCCTTCCCCTTTCATCATTACACACGTAAAGTTTGCGTAGCTGATTTCGAGTAATATCTCGCCCAGTTCCTGTTTACTTAAAATATCTGATATTTGTTTTTAATTGTAAATGTTCTATATATGCTCACTTGGCTTCATTTTTTGTTTATATGGTCGCCAGGGGTTATGATGGATAGTTTATCTGTAAGTTGTTTGTTTTCAGGCTAATCTAGCTTACATGGGAGACCAAATGATGGAATACATTCCTGCCTCCTCTTCCTAACACCGACTAATTTTACCTTGCCTGGAAAAACCAAAAAAATTCGTCCCTCGGGCAGGATTTTAAACCAGTCATTCACGGAGGTGTAGCTTAGTTAGCAGCTAATTATAATATCTTAGTTCAACCAAACTTAACTCGTTTGGAAATAAGTCCAAATTTCTTTGGACTTAGATTCCAACATCTTGACATGTTGAGTATATAAATAAATAAGCACAAAATATCGTTCACAAATTATATAAATTGTTGTATGATATTTCAGATGAAATAATTACCATGTTTGTTTTTCGAAAATGAGTCAGAGACTTGAAAAGTGCAATAGCTTTTCAAGTCTTCTGGAAAAAATACAATAAAAATGACAATAACAATGACTCTGACTTTTTCCCTTAAATCCTTCCTCTTCCCCCTTAAAAAATAATTTCTATCTTCAGATCCTTCAGAATAAGGAGACAGAAAACAACATCCAAAAAGGTATGTCCAAAATTTCTCCTATTCTTCATATATTGTTTTATAACACTTCAGTAATTCTCTAGAATTTGGGGTAAAGAGCCAATGATATTGTAAAAAAAATTGGGCACTCCTAAACGAAAGTTGGCTATATTAACCATTAAAATAATACAATAAAAATGCTGCTTTCAGTACACATATCAAAGTACTGAAACCAAACAAGAGACCACAATACCCAAAGACTGATATACCAAAGTGTAATGAGAACTTCTAAGTACTCTTAATCTTAATATCAAGACCTTAAGAACATGTTTGGCACAGTGACGTGTAGAGGATTTTCTACGGTGAGGACCAAATATTCTGATTTCGTTTCTTGCTCTGTCATCTACCAATGTGTTAATTACATTCAATACCATGGCGAGCTTTCTCCGGCGTACACCACAGATCTTTATACTTCTGCATTTTCTAAGGGATTCATAAAGGCAGGGATTCAACCCTTGTGCTTGTGTTATCCGGAATTAATTAATTCGATCAAGAGACAGATTCCGGTATTGAGACCACATGTTTATTAAATACGAACAGGATAAGTGAAAACCCGACAAGTTATACGACTTATGAAACTTGTCGAGTTTTCACTTATCCTGTTTTCGTATTTAATAAACATGTAGTCTAAATACCGGATCTATCTCTTGAACAACTGACTCACAGAAACCTTCGTAATTAATTAGATGTCAAAGCCTGTATATAAGGGACCAGTTCACCTTATCTCACCATTAACCATGACAAGTTGGAAAATAACGAAAATGCTTTGTTTTCTAACCTTCCATTGTTAACTTGTCAAGCTGGAATCTAATAAGATACCAAATTTATTCGGTAGATATAAAAATCTTATATTTTTAAACAGATCATCAGACCCTTGGAGAGTCAAGGGTCTGATAAGGGAGGCCATACATCACCCACACCAGCTGTCATATCTTTTCTTTAACTCATTCACACCAGATGCGCTCACCACATCAACAGGCAAACTGTTCCATTTCTGTGAGAGAAAAAATATCAAGATTTCACGTCGTTTTGAACCGCACTCAAACTTAACTGCTACGGATCCCCTTTGTCCTTTCTCCACCTTCCATATAATGAAACATTTCATCAACCGATATCCTATAATATCCTTTCAGAAGTTTGTAGACTTCTATTACATCATCCGTGCTTGTCTACCCGTGTCTGCAGTCTATCTTCGTAATTTGCATTCCATAATTCCGATATCATCTTTGTAATTCTTCTTTGCAGCTTTTCCACAGATTCTTTATCCTCTCCGAACCCAGGAGACCAAATCTGCGCACAGTAGTCCTGATGTGATCGTATAAAGGCTTGTAAAGAGCCAAAATCATTTCAATATTCTTGATTGCCAATGTTCGTTTCAACATCGCAATTATCCTTTGAAGCGTATTTGCAATTTTTGCAATGTGTCCCTTGAACTTCAACTTTCTATCCACCATAACTTCTCTAGCCTCGTCAGTTACTCCAATCATAATCCCACCAATATAAAATACCGTTGTATATCTTATCATTTTAAAATGCATAACTTTACACTTGCTAACATTTAATTTAAATGTTAATTTAATGTAGATAATTAATGTTTGTCCACACTTCCAGCTTATTCAAGTCCCTTTGTAAATGATAAATATCAATAACATCTCTGATTACCCTTCCTATCTTTGCACCATCGCAACAAATGAAGATTTGTCAGGCTCTCTACAGTATCATTATTATGTAGATTAAACAACGAAGGTCCAAGAACTGATCCCTTGGGCACACCAGTGGTCACCTTAAATCTGGACGATTCACCCCCATGTACCATTTTCTGATACTTGTCTGTCTGCCACACACTTATCCAAGCTAACAACTTATATTCCAATCCCATATTCTCCAGTTTACGCAACAGTCCTTCATGTGGTATCCTGTCAAATGGCTTAGCAAAATTCAACAGTATCATAGCGTATCCATTCCCTTTATCCAACTGAGCCATAACATTGTTATAAATAAGACCGAATTGTTTATGCATGACCTCTCTTTAGATTATGTGTGATCTAGACGGAACCTATCCCATCTTAAAGCATATGACTGGGAAAAAAACCTGGATTTGAATCTTTCTGGGATGTGAAAAACATCTTCAGAGATTGAATGAAAGAATTAATTAATCACTCTTATACTGGAGTAACAGGAAATCCCTCCCGCCCCTATACACTGAATTTTGGGTGTTTACCGAATTCTTCGAAAAAAAAAAAATCAAATTTTGATATTGGTTTAGAAACATACTTGTATAATCATTAAAAAAAAAAAAAACACCTTTGTTATGAGTTGCTTGGTAAGTCCAGGTATTCTTAACAACATGAGCTGATTTTATATTGTTTTTATTTTTTTTAGATTATATACAAGATCAAATAGGAAAGTAACAGAACCTATTTGACTAGACTGCACATGTCAACACTGAGATTATTATTATTATTATTACGGTGGGATATTTTCAAACATGCTTGAATGTACTGAAATTCATACTGTTTTCATAGGATCAGCGTGTCAAGAACGGCGTCATTGTTTATTTAATGATGTTACTTGATCTTTAAGAAATGAGCGGCACTTATCCACATCAAAATTTTAGTGCATTCAGATAATTATTCAGAAATTATTAAATTGTGAGCCAGAAAGGCGTTAATGATGACAATATCTGAATATTCATCAATATCACATTAAATCAGTGTTTCTCAACCTTCTTTCATGCGTGCCCCATTTTTTAATATTAGTTTTTGTGGCGCCCCCACCTTCCTCCCCCCTTTCAATTCTTGTGTTGAGACACTGACTAAACCAATAAACGTTAGCAAAACAAAAATAAAAAAAGTAGGAATTAATAAAAAAATTTAAATATCCATACAAATTTAAATACGTCATCAAATCTTTCGAAAATTGTACAGATCTGGCATCACTGCACAGACCGTTGAATCGTATCGGCCTTTCGGAAACATTCATCGAATGTTCTGGTAATGTTTCTGCGAGTATAAATAAGGCTTGAAATGGCAAGACGGCAGTAACAGTGAGAAGTCAATGGTCGGCGTTATGTTACTGCTGTTCGCAACGACTGTGATACACGGTATAAAAACAATCTTTTCTAGTGAAGAAAAATGGATACATTTTTAATTGGATGTAAGCGGGTATCTGACGACTGTGGAGCGTCGACGTCAACAAATTCAGGTTCACAGAATATCACTCCGAAAGTAAAATCAAGAAAGTATACAGCGGAATATTTAGATTTCGATTTTTACAAAGACTCGAGAATATGATGAAGAAAGACCACCGCGTGTTATTTGTTCGAAAATTTTGGCTGCTGATAGCATGAAACCGAATAAACTTAAAAGACATTTGGAAACACTTCATAAGGAGTATGTTAACAAACCTCGAGTGGTCGTTGCTACCAAACCGAAGTGTTTTGAAAAGCAAAATTCTAGCATTAAAAAGCTTTGTCTGTAAATGAAAAAGCTAGCTTCTTACAAAGTTGCATAGAAAATAGCTCGGTGCAAAAAAAGCCCCACACTATTTATTATTTTATTTTCAGAGTGTATTTTATGTTTTTGTTTTTATATTGTTTTTGTGTCAATAAATAATTTCATTAAATGCTTTTGTTTCAATAAAGTAGTTTTTCCTTTAATTTCCACTTTCTTCTCTTTCTTTGTGCTTCCCCATTAGGTATTTCGCGCCCCTCAAAGGGGCGCGCCCCATATGTTGAGAATTACTGCATTAAGTGAAAAGTTTGAAAAAAAAAAAGCGTATTTGGTACAAAATGATAGGTACTTATCTGCTAAACTGACAGATTCGTAGATAAATATTTAATCTGTAATGCACTCTTCCCTTTTTTGAAACACCATTTCATAAAAAGTGAATAATATCATTTTCATATCTTACTTTCATAACATAAAATAAAATATATTGCTTTATTCAGTTAATAAAATTATGAGTAATTATTTTTATAATAACATTATTATAATAATATATATCAGAACCTATTTAGCGTAATAATTTATATTATGTAATAAAATAAATTATTAAAAATCTTCTCTTTTTTGTCGTAGCTGTTGGGAACAAAATATTCTGGTCATTCTCTATAGTTTGCATACATGAATACAATCCGGATTTTCTTAGTCTTGTGGCACATCTTGAATACTAGAATCAATGCATATCAAGAAGTGTTCAAGAGATGCATGTTCCTTGACGCATATTATGACAAAATCTGAGTCTTGAGAGAGAGAGAGAGAGAGAGAGAGATGGAGTCATTTTCATTTCTAGACTGGCTAAAATTCCAGGTGTGATAGGTATCTTCTCACCATTCGAATATGGCTATGGATTAGAGGCAAATTACAATTTTCTGTAATCCTCAGCAAATAGTGTGATATTTCTGAACAAAAGTTTTGTCCTTTGGCTCTTGCTTTGACAGGGTAGTCATCTCTTACATTTCCATATATTCGGACACTAGCTGATATCTAACCGAATTCCTGTTCTGCTTATGTAGGTTATTTTAGTTTTTAAAGACCCTTTTCTGACCAGTCCATCTATTCTCGGGAACTACGATCTTTAATAGCGATCGGTTCGCTTCTAGAGGTCAGTAGGATAGTGTAGGTGAATTCTGAAATTCCTTATTTCTATAACATTCCCACTGTCCTTTTGTGATACTAATTTCAGAGTTTGCTTTCGTTGGCATGATTATGAGTCTGTGTATAATGTCTGCGAATTGCTTGTATTCTCTTGTCGATTTGTCATTTTTGCCTAATGAAAAATAAGGGTTTCTGGACGTAACAAAGCTTTGCATATAGGTGAAGAAAGTTGTGATTTAGATGTGTAAATGTTGAGTGTAACTCAACTTAGTAGGCACTCTGGATATATATATATATATATATATATATATATATATTTTTTTTTTTTTTTTTTTTTTTTTTTCGTGAGGCTGAAAAAAGGAGATGATGGCTAAGACGCGAGACCATCCATCCCCCAAAACGTATATTAAGATGTGGTGAGTAAGGAAGCGATGGATAGATGTTTTGTCTGGAGAATGTTTGGTGAGTAGAATTTCTTGTCAGATAAGGAGGTGGTGCACAAACAGTGGATCAGATTAAGGCAAAAGCGTCACACATATCGTGCCAATTATCTCCCACGATGAGTCTTTGAATCCAGAAGTTTATTTATAGTAGCGTAAGTAGTAATAATAATAATAACTCTTCTTTTGCATAATGTATTATTGGGGTTCCCCCTTCATTTCCCGCTGTCACACCCTCCCAAGGCATTATGCAATTTATAGCCGAACCGAGTCTAAATAAATACATCAGCATTACTTTTAACTAAATTAATTTTTGGAATTGAAGAATTGTTTCGGGAAAAGAAAAAAAATCTAGAAACAGCCGTCCTTCACCTGGCCACATCTATTGCCAAATTGAAAAAAAAAAAAAAAAAAAAAAAAACCGACATCTAAACATGATCACCGATTTATAGTAATTGTGACTTAACGAATATTTATTAAGCCTGAAATAGTCTCGACTAAAGTAAGGGTTGAAAAAGAAGAAAGGGGTTAAAACGCATATTAGTTTTACGGTCTGAATTTAGGCTGTGTTAAAGTATTCTAGCCATGTCTTACTTAATTGTAATTGATCGTAAGTCATTTTATTCGAGTAACATTTTTATCGCCATTCAATTTTATTGCAGTCTTTTTATTGCAAGACTTGATCACAGAACTATTTTATTGCAGGCCTTTTTATAACGTGTCTTGTTATGGTAAAGTGCTTTATAGCAAAGCCTTTTTTATAGAGGTTCTATTTGTCACACAGCCTTTTTCAAATCAGTTTTTTGTCCGGCATACCTTGTGAGTTTGTTGTTGTTGAGATTATACTAGCAGTTTGGATATTAGCAAATTTTTCCTTTATTATCAAATTATGTGCATTTTCGATAAAAACCAAATACAACAAAAACTAAAACTTCGTCAGCATATTGAATAGCAGGCAGATTGCTTAACTCGGTGAAATTCACGACTGTGGCAAGAGGGAGAAAGGGTGATTACGTTATCTAGTCCAAATTATTTGATCCATTAAGAAGAGTCGGAACTAGTTTCAAGTTGTAGAACAAAGAGTTTTGTCTACATGACAAAACAGGATAATTTGCCATTTCTCCAAGACACGATGAGAACAGAATTTTGAGGTAATAGTTAAGTAGCTCTGCTTGTGCCACTTCCGTTGTAAACGATATGGTAAGACAAGGAACTTATTAATTTCTGAATTGCTTCGCAATGTTTTATTGTTGAATTTCTTCTTTTCCTATAAGAAGTATTTCTATTTTCATTGTTTTTATTTTTATCGACGTTTATTTTTTTTATTAGCTGTGATTATGAACTTCGACGATATTGCAACATAAAATTAGGAGGAAGAGAGATAATTAAACAGTGAAATTAATCTGGTTTCTGGTTTATGAAATCATATATATAACCTGCCAAAAAAAAAAAAAAAAACTAGAACAGCAGACATAAATCTCCTTAACACGGACTGTAGGCGACATTGGGTTCATTTTATTTATTGCTTTTGTCTCCATTAAAGAACTGATGAGTTCGAAACGACACTCCCATCAGACAAAACTTTGAGTACTGTCTTAAACAGGATGTGTCTGTCTTAAAATAGCATTTTTTTTATTTATCACAAAAGATTGGTCTGCAACCCTTACAACGAACACAACAAAATAGCACTTTTGAAGATTTTTTTATTATTTTTATTATTATTACCATCAAAACGACAAACAATGTCATTGCAATTATAACTTTCTATTTCTGTCGTTACCAGTAAATGCTTCTTTCACATGAATTCTTCTAGGTACGTTTGTCATTCAGAGTCATATTCCATCTGCAATGAAACGAAGGCGTTCCTCCCATCCTCAGTTGAGATACTGATAATAAATCCTCATATTGACTACACCCATGGAAGAGTACATACTGGATGCCTTGAAAAAGTTTCATGTTAGTTCTCTAGAGCAAGGTTTCCGAATTATGTAAAAAATAAATAAAAACCATCAAAATAATAAAAATAAAATTGTACTATATTTTTCGAAAATTCCTGGATAAAAAAAATTATATTACTAAATTTATCAGCTTCAAGGAGATTTGCATGGGTGATATTCTAACACTTCTTATCAGTCCATACAGTGGATCTTGGAATGAGAAATGATTCTAGGACTGGTCTATATGTAACGAGGCACTGCTTGTCATAGAGCAGTGGTTCCCAACCTTTTCCCACTTGTGTACCCCTTTCTATAAATTGTAGCCCTTGTTTTTAAATAGACATTTATTGTTCCATAACTAACGTTTTGCATTTTGTTTACTTTACTTGTTTTTTCGCCATTACTGATTATTTTTCGTGTACCCCTGAACGGCCAGCACGTACCCCCCCCCCCCGGGGGGGGGTACGCGTACCACTGTTGGGAACCGATGTCATACAGGACGGTGAGTGGGCTGTGAATGAGTTCAAGGAAATTAAGTAATAATATAAATTAAGATTACAATAATAATGTCATTCCTTTTAATAATCTGTCTGGTCGCAATTCAATTTATCTAATATGTTAATTGAAAAATTTTTTAAAAAATTGAATTGGTTTCATATAAAGCCTTATCTTAAAAGGAATATATATATATATATAGCCAAATGTGGACATAAATTAATTGCCAGCATAATAAGAAATTATATTAGACAAAAGTGTGTTATAAATTTCGTACGAATTAAATTACAATACGTTTTTGGCAAAATTTACAAATTTCCAAAGGACGTAGTTAAGGAATTAATGTACAGTGCCTTACGGAAAACTATGCGGAGAGACATTTCAGTATGGAATACGTCCACTCAGAACTGCGATGTAGCTCTCACAACGTCGTACCATGCTTAGCACCAAGTGATTAAGGAGTTCTTGAGGCAAATTGGCCGTCCACTCCTCCTTCATGGCAAAGATAAATCCTTGTTTTTTTTCTGGAGGGGAATTTTGAGCTGCAATGCATCTCCCTATTGCATCCCAAACATGTTCTGTAGGATTGAGATCTGGGGAGCCTGCTGACCACTCGATTTGATTAATATCCTTGGTCTCCAGAAGTATCTACACTGCTCGTGCACGATGTGGTGTGGCACTATCATCCATAAAAATAAATTCTTCGCCTACAGCATCACGGAACAATCGAACATGAAATTGATGAACTTCGTTGCAATATCGTTCACCAGCCATAGTCCGTTTTTTCCAGCACTTGTAGCTCGGTGCTTCCATTAAGCGCAATGCCTTCCCACACCATGACTCACAGCACCGCTTTATCTATCCCTTTCAAGAACATTCTCGCGATGGTAAGGAGTGCCACTTTCACGCCAGATCAAGTGGCGTCTAGAATCTGAAGAAAGACTAAAACGACTCTCATCTGTAAAGAGTACATTAGCCCATTGGTCCAATTTTTATGGATACGACACCACTCAAAACGTCCCTTTATTCACAACTCATCGTACAGCACGTTTTCAGTGGTGTCGTATCCATAAATATTGACATGACGGGCATACAGGCCTTTGGGTGTATAGGCGTAATTGTCGCAGACGTCTTGCCACAGTTTGTCGAGATATCTGACTACCTGTGCTTGAATGGAGCCGACTTACAAGTTGCCCTGCCGTGGTGCGTCGATTACGTTTTACTGTTATAACCAAAAATCTGTCTTCATGCTCTGTGGTAGAGCGAGAGCGACCTCTTAGCAAACGTCTGGAACACATTGCATTGGTTTGAAACGCTGCCATACAACGCTAAGTGAGATTCCAAACTCTCTGACAATATCAGTAATTCCATGGCCTCCTTCAAGCCTTCCAATAATTCTTCCCCACGTGAAATCATCTAGATCATAGGTTCACAAACTTTTTCGGGCCACCGCCCACTTTACAAGACATAAATTTTGTAACGCCCCCCATTATATAAATTATATAACATTGGGTTTATTTTTGTACAAATCAATTAGAAAAGTGGTTTTATATATTTTATACATATATTGAAATAAAATATAACGAATATATTTGCTACTGTAAACATAACCTATTATGCACACATATATACATGCTCCATTTTCTCATTGACATAGAAAATTGACATCTATTTCTATCTGATATGGTAAATTTTCAAATGATTAAATAATTGAAATAGAAAATTGATAAAAAAATTGATCGTGTAAGACGGGCATAAGATGAATTAAAATGCAATATTTATATTTTAAATGATTATCTAATCGCAAAATCACGAAAATAATTAATTTTTAAATGTATATTATTAATTTTTTTATAAAGAGCCACCGACTCTTAGATCACCTGAACACCCCCAAATGCTTCTGATCCCACTATAGCCCCCCTAGAAAGCTTCAGTTCCCACTGGGGAGCGGTATCGCCCACTTTGGGAACCTATGATCTAGATGAAGTCTTTGAGATATTATAAGACATCCGCATTGGCAAGTTTATTCTTTAACAAAAAGAGCTTCTTTCAAACGCAATTCGCTTAGCGCAGCCTATTTTGGGTTTTATCTTGTTTAGTGCTACCACGTGATCCCTTTGTGCGCAATTTGAATATTTGAATGTGCACCCGCTTTCTAGTCGAAGTCGTCAGTTATACAAATTGCCACAAACTGATTCGTCTTAAATTATAGTTGTAATCTTCAGAAATAGTGTTCGTCCTTAGGTTTTGGACACCAGTATATATATATATATATATATATATATATTTTTTTTTTCCTCCTCTTCCAGAAAAATTTTATCGTTCATTCACACAACGTGTTATTCTTTCTTCAAATTTGAAACTTGTAGATTAAATAACTCTTCATTCTTGACATGATTAATAATAAAATGTCCATAATTAAAAATCACTTAAGAAGGAGGAGGCTCAAGGCCTTTCATTTACGTAGGTAAAACTGAATTTTGTCGCCCTCACATTAATTCATCTTACGAAGTCATTCCACCCGATTCTTGACAGTGACGCCCTAACACAATGTTCATCATGCCTACACTTAAAGCCTCACCGGTCACAAAAAAAAAAAAAAAAAAAAAAGGCAAAAAGAACCCCCACTCAAGTGAATAATCAAAGAAGTATATGTAACATTCAATAGCAGAGTGGCTTAGTTGTCATACTATTAGTAATCACGTGATAAAAATGGCTACTTCAGAGTTTTAAAATCTCAGTGAGCTCCTTTGCATGTTTGTCGGAAGCAAGGACTAGAAAATATTCCTCGACTTCATTACGAGATTCAAATCCAAGTTTTTCCTGCTAGGGTATGCAGTTGTGAGTTCCTGTTTAGTAAATATGGAATCTCTCAATGTTAACATTATTTAGTAGCAGTTTGCACCCGAACTTCCCTTATCGCAGCCTTTTTTGGGTTTTATCTTATTGAACTGTAAGAATAATTATAAATCATAATATAATTTTATTACAATTACAAATAACAATCTCCATATATTATTATTTTAATAATAATCATAGTTATTAATAATATTAATATTAATATTAAATAAATCAATGTATTTAAATTTATATTATGAAATTAAGATATCGAAAATAATAATATTACTTTTAGAATGAAATTTGTTAAATATATTTGCCTATTTATGTGTAATTTTTATGGAAAGCTTACATTAGGTAATAGTTTGTAAATGGGAATTGGTGTGGGGAGGGAGCGTTAATTTTGGACGATCCCATACGACTGTTTTATTGTAAAGCCTACTTTTCTTCATTGTACTGAATTATATTTTTAATTGTATAATTATTACCGTGAATATTTTTTGTGAATTTTTTTGTAAATGACTTGGAAAGTGGGTGTGGTAGCCAAATGAATTTCCGAGATGAAACCACTGGAGACTTGAATTAGTTCAAAAAAAGTTCATAAGCACAACCAAAGTATACTCATGTACATAGGCTTACTTTGTTTCATTGGTTAGATTCACATAAATAAAATAAAATAAAATAAAATAAATTGCAAATATTAAACGGATATTTTGCGACAGTAACATTACAATTTCTTTTAAAAAATGCCGGTCGGATTGGCCAATTAGATAGCATATCAGCATATCCACTTTCCATTCTGAAGGCTTCTAGTTCGAATTCTACTGTGGCATAAATGATTGAGAATATCTTTCGGTTGAAGGTGATTTTCATCGCTCAGTTTGAGAATTGATTATAATCAAGTCTCAAACAGATCTCCAATAATTATTGGAGATCTGAAGCGGTTTGAATTTGATCTCTGGAGAAAGACTGTAGATCAAACCTTTACTTCACCGTGGTAATAGGTAACAGCTTTCATTAGCGGTACTGTCAGATATAAATAAAATGAAAGAATAAAGGGTTGTGCCAACAAAAACCTTATGCTTTTATACAGAAAATGCCATATTAACTAATAGCCATAGCAATCGGAATTATTATGAATTTACAATGCATATGTTTTTAGGAATATACACACGTGTATATCATCTTTAAATATACAACAAGCATACAAAAGATACTCTCTCTCTCTCTCTCTCTCTCTCTCTCTCTCTCTCTCTCTCTCTCTCTCTCTCATTCTTCTCTTATTTTTAAAAATTTTATTTTATCCACTCCTATGTCTTGATAATAACAGTGTACCTGACATTCTACCCGTCGTTTAGCTAATTTAGCAAAAATTGTCATGCTCATTCAGAACTTCAAGAGCAACCACGAATACCTGCTGAAAGGTATTTCCCTTTTTGTTTTCTTTTTGCACTTATCACTGGATTTCCTCTAACTTTGATTTTCACAGTTTTGCCAACAACGATTCCAATTTTAGGAGTGAAAGTCCGCATCTGAAGAAACCATGAAATTAGAAAATCACTGCATGATGAAAAAGTGTGCAGTGGTTGAGATTCCATCTACTGAAAATGTTCTACCGATTAATATAATCAGCGAATGAAAACCACTACCATCACTATGAACTCTCGGCATTACCAAACAATTTCGTAATTTCTCTCTCCCCCATCTTGAAATGTGTGGCTTCACACAGCTTTCCTGGATCACTTATCATACAGTCTAGACTAGCTCCACCTGATTTCTAACATATTCATTTGATATAAAGTGATGTCCTGATCTCAAGACAATAGTGACGATGTGATTCTTACAAATGCTCAGTTCTGTCTTAACTGACTTATAAAAGTATCTAAACGTTGGCAGAAGCATATAGATCTCAGAATTAATTAAGTTGAGAAATAATTTAGAAATTGCAGATTAAAGTTCAAAGATAGTATTACCAGCTTTTGTTTCAATTGAATATCTACTTTCACTATCGAAAAAAAAAAAAAATAGCATTTCTTTATCAGATGTGCTATCGTATAGCCAGAGTCTTAAATCTGAATTGCATTGGTTGTTCAGAATTAACTCAAACAGCTAAGTTCATGATGCGAGTGTATATCAACTGTGTCTTCACCAGACTGTTTATTGGTTTCTGTAAGGAATGCACCACTTTTCTGCCCTGTCTAGCTGTCTCAGAATGATGCGAATTTATTATGTTTATCATTGCGTTTGTTTTGTCTATCAACCGGTTTGTTGTTTCGGAATGAAAAAAAAAAAAAGAATACTGTCACTTTCACCAGAGATTGGTTAATTCATCTTCGGTTGAAAAGACACTGAAAATGTTTCTTGTTTTCGTGATGGAATGTCAGTCTGAGTCATTGCAACCAAAAACACGTTCTTCCAGATACATCATGAATGACTTGAGTATTGAACTCCACACCATCCCTTATTCGTATTCAACTTCAGTGTGACTGAAACGCAATCTTGTGTTGTACATCAGAGGGGAAAAAATTATCAATTTATATTGCCTCTCCTTACTTATGGTAATACCAGGCCCTCAGAGACTGTGTTCAATTCAGCCATCTCTTGATACTGAAGCATCGCATGCTTCACTAACCTCATAACTAAACTTACCACTGCTGTTTAACTACTTACTCCATACAGATCCTAAATCTGCCTTAACGTTAGGATACTATTTTTCATATTTCAGATAACGATATATAACTTCAAAATCCAGATGAAGCACAACATATATTTTAGTTATATAATTAATTTAAATTTAAATGGAATTAAATTAAACGTAAATAATTTAAACAATTTTATGCTATATAATCCCACATCAACACTTCTTCTTCAGCTCCTTCGTTTTTATTCTTTGGTAAAGCTTTCCTCCTCTGGTGATCCGATCCTTACAGTTATTCAAGATAAATATTAAAATTTATTCTCTGTTCTCAGTCTCATACCAACCTCAAGTGCTTTCTTAAGATGAATTGTTATATAATTAATAAAAACGAATGTTCATAGGAATATCCCTCATCCATTTCTCTTCTGTCGGAGACGGGTTGAGTCCCCTAACAAGAGGCCTTATGCAATCAGTGTAGCCAGCCTACCACTCCTTTGGGCGAATATTTTTTTCTGTAGGTATGTGTGTTCATAGGACTAGTTTTGAGGGATGAAAATCCCTCCACCGCTGTATTAGACGGACGGGTAACTCACCTTTAATTGAAAAGCCTTGATAAAGGTTCTTTTCATAGACAGGATTCGAATTCAAGCAACCAAAGGGCTCGAAACTAACTGAGCTACATACGCCGTTATAGGAGTATACGTCAGGTAAAAATATTACACCAACACTCCAGTTACGAATCGTAATACAAACTGTGTGTGTGGGGGGGGGGGGATAAATAATTTCCTATTATTTATCCTATATCTTTTTATCTCAGACTTCATCGAATTTCCCACAACTGTAAGGACATCATTTTTTCCCCCGATAACTCATTCTTATATTAGCTGGGAGGGAACTTCTTAGATTGTCCTTTTTCATACCATACCACACTATTTTATTGCAGCTTAATGGCATATACGTTCTACACGTGTAACAGGAAGACTTTTTAGTGAGTACATTATATTACCATCAGGGCCGATATAAAGTCATCATCCTGTTTATGTTTTGGTCCATGGTCCACCAGGTATCTAGTGTGTCACTCATAGCCCTAGTACACGAAAAGGCATCTCCCCCCCCCCTCTTTGGGAGCTAGATTGCCAAAACAGATAGAGATTAATAACGCTCCTCGTGTTCACAACTGTCAGGGATAGATGCTGCTATTACCGCGATGTCGAACAACCTGCTTGTTCGGTCGACTTGATGACCCATTTTCACTACTGCTTGGCAAGTTCCCGATTTTCCTCTTCTCTTCTCTTTCTTTATTTCCTCATTTCTCCGGTAGTCTTCCGTTATTTCTCTTTCTTCTATAGAATGAACAAACTTATACAAATTATAATTTTTAACTAGATTCATTCAACTGTAGAAAACTACGAATCTTCTGGGAAGACAGAGAGGAAAAATAAAAAAATAAAAAATTTAATTTTTATTTAATTTTTTTTTTCACAAGTAGATGTTTTTTTCACAAGTGTCCCGTTTGCCCCCCCCCCCCCCTCTACGGACGCTCATATTTCAATTAGCTTAAAATATACTGAACAGAAGTGATTAGTTTAGAAACATATGTCTTTTCTTGATCGGTGCAAGTAATCGCTAGATCTCAAAATATAATGAATAGATGAGTAGAATAAATTAATTCATGATTTATCATTCTTGCGAAAGGCATTTAATATTTACTATGCTGTTATGAAAACTAAGATCAAACTTGAACAAAAATAAATGATAAATAAACATTATTTGTTTATCTCATCATAAACATCATCATTTATTCCTAGAGCAGCGCTTCCCAAACTGTGGGCCGCGACCCCCTTGGAGGGCCGTAGGTTTTGTTGAGGGGGAACATGAAAACAATGAAAACAAATTGAAAATGTTTTAAAACTAAGTAGATTTTTTATCTTAAAAGAAACGTATTTAATTTTTATTATTTATTATTTCTTTTTTGTTATTTTTTATATTTTAATGAAAAAAAATCACACATTGGTGCGGGTTCACAAATTTTGCTTCCTTCGTATTTCGGCGCTTAATGAATATTAATAAATATATGCTTATTCATATAAGTTTCATTTCAAAGCAGAAATCTAAGAATTGCCGTTTCAAATATTTCACCTGATATTGACTTTTTGTGTAGCAGTATTGAAACACATCCATCACATTAAGTTGTTATTAAACTTCTTTTATGTTTTTAATTCTTTCTTTATTACTAATCGTTTAACGTTTCATGTGCTTGTACTGCAAATGTACAATAACAATATATCTATCTATATAAAAATATGAGATAATGTGCCATGTCAAATATGTAAGCTGCTAAAAATGTAATATTTGCATTTGATTTTTTGCAATATTCTCTGTGTATGTTATGTTTTGTATTAAATATAAATACAATAAATATTATAATAATATATGTCTATATTACGATTTTTTTCGAGGGGGCCGTGAAATATTTTAATTTTTCTAAACGGGTACCCTGACATCCACAAGTTTGGGAAGCACTGCTCTAGAGGATACCATAAACTACTAGTTTATGATATCCTCTAGAAATTAAACATTGACTTTCCTGCAAATATTGGTTGGTAAAAGTAGACTGTAGTAGTAGGATCATTTTCATAATGGACTAAGCATTAAGTGTGCCACAGAACAGAACTGGAAGTCATGCATTTTCAGGACTTCCAGTTTCGCTGTATTTCCGTTTTCTGAGACATTAGTAGAGAATATCTATGTGTTCTGAAATGCCGATAAAATGACTCACTAAAACTGAATCTCCAGAACTAGAGCCTGTTGCCTAGTTCCGAGAACTTGTTGACTTTTAAGTTCTCTACTTCGAGGATATTTAGGCATTCAATTAGTTTACGATACCAGGGGAAGGTAGAAAGTTTAGAAAATCCAAAAGCCTTGGAAATATTATTTTAAACGGGTATTTATATTAACTTTAAATACAAGAAATACGGAGGAAACGAAATGCAAAGAAATTAAGTAAACATTAGACATCTTTATTGAATTTTCGTGGACGGAGCACCTTGCTGCGGTAATTTTTAGGTCAACATATTCTTGTGAAGGATTTTCCTTAACAAATTTCCCGAATTCATGTACTAGGAATAGACTCGTGATGTTGCAAGTTCCAAACTGGTCTCTCTCTCTCTCTCTCTCTCTCGCTCACACACACACACACACACACACACACACACACACACACACACACACACACACACACACACACACACACACACACACACACACACACACACACACACACACACACACACACACACACACACACACACACACACACACACACACACACACACACACACACTATATGTGCAATGTGGTAGACATATTTGTCAGCAAACACTGCAACATTATGCACGTGCAGGCAGTGAACCGCAAGGAAATGTGCCTTGCAGGTTTGAAAACAAAGACCTAAATAATATATATTTTTTTTATTAAAAGGAAGAAAGCAAGAAAATGCTTTAAAAAAAATAAGTGATTATTTCAGAATAAGTCAGCACGATAATTTATGATTAATAAAGACCAATTTATTTCAAAATAATCTTTTATTTCATTGAAACAATATTGTTTTTAACGTTGTGCTGCTAATCTGTTTTCTTTTCTCTTTATTTTTAAAAAGGAAAAAAATGTTCTGGCACCACAGCACCCGCTGACAAAAGTAGTTATGGATTTCGGCGCATAAAGGCCAACGCTGTTACAATCCCCACATTTAATAAGGAAATATAACAAAATAACAGCCATTACTAATGATTTTTCTCCCAAGCGCTGGCGCGCGCGCGCATACCCACCCACACAGATACAAAAACTACTGCTGCTTTTAAAGAACATGGCATTGTAATTAAAATTTTAAAAAAATCACTATATTTTTTCATTTTTGTCGAATATTTACCATTTATGTCTCCCCCTCCTTTTCTTCCTGATTATAATTTGATTAATTTAAATGCGATAACTCTTTTTAAATTTTAAAGCAGCACGCTATGCCAAATGCCGTCACTGGATTTAATTTAATTTATTTTATTTTCAAAGAATCGAAAAAGGTATTCGATTCATTATCTAAAATGTTATAAGAAATTAAATAATTTATAAGCTAATTCAAATAACATCAACGTTGTTCCTAATTTCCGGTTTCATCAACCTAAAGTATCGACCGCAAGGTGTTTTCCAGGCCATGAATGAAACGTCTGGTGCGAGGCTAGGTCAGCAGTATACGATATGTAAAGGAACTGCGAGATCCAGCTTTCCTTGTAGAAACGCTGTACCGAAAAGACTGTATTGCACCCAGCTACGCGCTAAGAATTCGTCTGCTTCATCATGCATCCCTTAGTCTTTGTACTTCTTATAGCAGGAACAGGTAAGAGCCTTGTCGTTACTTTTTTTTGCTCGAATAATTCAGCTAATAAGATAATCATGTGAAAATAATTAAATATGGTTATAAATATACTGATCTAAGCAGTCTCTTATGAAATCGTTTCACCAAAAGATTACGGGTATTTTTGTTTTCGTGCAAAACTTATTAATATCAAATTTAATACGCCTTACACTTTCACTAACATTTTTACACATAAATAAATAAGCAGACGAATTAACTTTAATGTTTGCTTATTAAGTTCACCTTGAATCACTATAATATTTTTTTAAAAGCAATTTGCTTGGGTGGGGGGGATTGAATATCTGACATAACTGATCCTAAGAATTCGTTGATAGTTCATTGATGGTGAAATATGATTTAATATTTTACAATTAAAAAATAATAATTTGAGATTGCGCCTTCTGCAGAGCGGCGCCTATAATTAATGCAGCATTATGAAAAAAAAAAAGTTTATTTCACAAAAAATGTACTTCTTATATTTTAACAGATTTTGAATATTGTAATTCCTAATTGTAAATAACACTTTATTTCCCTCTATCATTAAATAAAGGAATGAAAATTTTGAAGGTTAATTAACAAACATCCAAGGCGTTTGGTAGTAAGAATTTTTTTTTAAGATATCGTCTTTCAGGAAAATCGTCTGTTCTCGTTCCAGTTCATCAAACCGCAGCTAGATACTCCTTTGTTAATGCATTTGAAGGTCGGGCATATAAGGAAGAAAACGGTACCCAAGAAGTTCTCTCTCTTTCTGTCTTTCTTGGAAGGAAATCAACGTTCATCTATTATTTAAAGCAGTAGTTCGAAATAAGGAAGCAGAAGAAAAGGGCGGGAGGGGGGAAAAGTATTACACAAAATCAATATTCTGTTTAAGCGGGAAAAAACAGTAACTTAGTTACTTATTGTGGAGTAATAATTTTTTTTTTCATTCATTAAATAAAATAATAAAAATAAATAGAATAATCTGAATTAGATGGTCATAGTAACAAAATAATAATTTATGTTCACTGTGAGCCTTCCGGTATAACATAGATTGCAGTTTCGTTTTTGCAATTTTGAATAAACTGACGATTTAACTTTAATGTTTCGGAAACGAGAGAGAATTTTCTCTTTAGGAAAAGTAATCGAATGCGTAACAAAACAGTATTAGAGTTTTTGCAATAATAATTACAAATAATAACAAAATAATTTTATTATTATTATTTTGTTCCCACTACGACAGTTATTAGCAAACCTATAGTATATATTGTACCGTGGGTGGGCTAGGGATTTTTTTAAAATAAATTTTATTATTGTTTTTTATTATTATTTATTTTTACATAGTCCAGAAACGCTGCTCTAGAGACCAAACATGGAACATTTTCAAGCCACTTCTGGCTTCCAATAAGCGGGGGTGGCGGTCTCCCACCGGTCGATGAAATTCATCTCGCACCTTAAAATAATCGCAAACGTCCATGCCCGCAGTGGGATTCGAACCTGCAACTTGTTGTTTGGAGAGCTGATAATTTAATAATCTCGATTGTCATATCTTTAAGATGAATAATTTCCCACCTGGGATTTTAAGTTTAATAATCTAAAACGTTTTTTTTTATTTTCAGGATGAACTTTAATTATTTTTTTACCCTGTGAAATCCCTCCGATATTTTTAATCATTGTAACTATCAGTGTGTGTAAAGTAGTTTTTCTGTTCTACAAAATTTTTATTATATCAAGTTTTAACAAAGTGTTTGTAATCTCATGTATCTTTTTTGTAATTTCCAATTTCCATTCCAGTTACTTTTAGAATAGTTATTTTAATCAATTAACTTGCTTCGATTCTTAATAAACATATCATCAGAAGATAATGAGATAATAATAAAAATTGATATATCTCATTACTATTATGAGAAATATTTCTGAACTCAGGCCGACTTTTCTCCAGAAAATAGACATCGGGCCTGGGGTTTATTTTGATTTAGTTTTCTTGCTTTTAAATTTATTTCAAAATTTTAACTTTTGATTTTGAGTTCACATCTGTTTGAGATAGTATAATAAAATGAAAAGATTCTCGGACCTGATTGTCGAAGTTCAGTGTAGCTTCACCATCAATAATAGTATCTGCTGAAAAATATATTTATATATTTTTTATTTGATTATATTTTATATTCAATACTGTAAATTTAGTAGACAATACTGTAAACTTATAATATTATAAGAGTGATTATATTACGTTGTCATTAATGACATACTCTCTATATACAACGAGTCCTATTTATATTTAATAGATTTATCTTTGTAACGCATGTATTATATACGTTATTATATAGTGTTATATATTATATGACAATTTGTGCAATGCTATTTTAACGCTCTCTAAATGAAGGCGTTAACTGATAGTTAAAATGTAAGTCTAGTTATCTTTACCTTATTTCTGAACCTTTTTTTTATTGCTTACTATTAAAAATAAAACGGCACAGACTTCTTTCGGCATAAATTAAGATGAATGTCGATTCTGGAGAAAAACTAGTTTCGAATAAAGAACAGGGAAAAACCCAAGTCGGAAATTATTTCCTAGTCAAGAAAAGCAGGTATATAAAATTTCCGATTCAAGAAGTGTGTCATGCAATAATCACTGCATGATTGTGTATACTTTTGCCTCGCTTAAAGTGCGCTCTGCTGTCGGTGTATGAACAATGAAGACAAACTAGATGAACTCAGTGACGAGTCTGCGATTAACAGATTCAGTTACCCTCCTGCCCTACATTCCAGACACAAAAAATTACCGATGCTCGGAGCGCCATGTAAAGTGCAAACCTGTTAGATTTTTCTTTGTCCTACCAGACAAAAATACTAGTTAGACGCTGTTCGACTAGACTTGCTCAGAATATAAAAATATAATAAAAAAAATGTAGTTAAACCTGCTTAGCGGAATCTTGTCAACCTGGTAATCCTTAGCAGATGTGGGTCACCAAACCAGTTTCTTGGAAGACCCAAGAAAACTGTTCATATACCGGTATTCCCAAGATATATGTAAGTAGGTGATGCCTAATATCTTCTTAGTGGACTTGTTCTTCACTCATTTCTCTGTAGAAATTACGTACGCTGAAAGAACATCATTTTCCCGTTAACCTTGCTGCTTCAAAGAAAGCTCAACTGTCAGCAGGAATTTTCAAGTAATGTCGAAACTTCTTCCCACAAATATCGAAATCTACTGTTCGCAGTATTTTGTTCGTATCTGCTCAAGGGAGGCAGTGATCCATTCTTTCAATTGATAATGAATGTTATCAAGATTTAAAATTTTAAGCCTCTCTTTGGTCTTGAGGCCAAATGATACTGTTATTGTGAAAACTATAATTGCGAGGTCGGTGATTTTCTTTCGGTATTTCTCCCGTTTCTTTCCCGCCATATGCATTTCAGTAAAAATAATACCACTCGGTATTGATATATCAGTTTGGACTTTAAACTTATATAAAAACTTTAATAATTAATAAATTCAAACATTATATTATAGATGATCTCCTGAGTAGAGTAACTTTCACTTCAATAGTTTGCATGCAGTTTAAGATAAATCCGTACCAATGAGGATTTAGAAATGAGCTCTTTAGTATTACACATTAATTAGAGGGTGCACTACAAACATGCTATTACTTAGACATAAGGGAAATGTGTCGCATTGTCGAAACTTATTTTTGAAGGCAAGCAGAATTTTTTGGTTTTCAAAAACAGTTCTTTGAACTCATTATTGTAGAATGATAGTATCGAATCATACATAAGATCTGAATTTTGTAGAAAGATAACAGACAGCAGGTTACAACCGTACTCATTCTGTTTAGCAGAAGCAATTAAAAACTGTTGCATTAAACGCTGCTTCTTCACTAAGTAAAGTAGCACATAAATCTCTTAGGTCTTGTTATAGTGTAGGTGGCACCCTTTTCTTTTGATCAAGGGGCTAAAAAAACAGCGGTTACGAAGGCCTATCGATACAAGCTATCAACGAAATTTATGGACACCAAGATTACATCAAGTTGGTATCTCCATATATCACCATTATGATATATAGTAATGACATTTGAGATGGACTCAACTGTCCATCGCCTTTGTTCAAATATGACGATATCACTATGAATTTCTAAGCTATAAAATATATATCTTTATAAGTGTACCCTACGCCCTCCTCTCCATTGTTTTGTTGGAACATAGTGCAAATCAAGCATGAATGTGGAAATGCATGTAAACACCTACCTGTCTCGGTGGATTTATTTATTTCAAACACAATGTTATTTGGTCTGTTTGGAGGGGGGGGGTACGTTAAAGCTGGTAATGAATGGAATATTGGAAAGAAAGAATGATGAACAACCTTCTTGAACAGTGCATAATATCTATGTATTGTCCTTTATAGGGAACAGATCCGAAGAATGATTGTAGATTGAAGAAGAAAGTAAAATGAGCATTGAGGAAGAAATCTATTTCATTAATTTTGGAATTGAACTCTGAATCGTTGTACATGTTGTAAGGATTTCTGACTGCATCACTTCAGTTACAAAAAACGGTGCTTATTCCATATATGAGATTTGAGGAAATTAATAGTTCAGAAATTTGTAGTAATATCTGGAGTGAAAGATTACACTTCAGATGTTGATGCTGTGCACGTAATGTACTCACATCACATCACATGAATCATAAAAGTTATGAAGTCATTATGAAGCTTCATTTCCCTTCACAGTATCATGTCAGAAATATGTAATATTTTTGAGAACATCCTTTTTCTGTTCCTAATGTTATTGCTTCCGGGAGGTTAGCCTAGTGGCTGTGAGCTTCGCAACCATATGCCTGGAGAAGGCGTGTCCTAGGTTCGATTCTCGTCGGAGACGTGAGGAACTCAAGGATCTTCCTCAGCCATAGCCAAGTTAGCCAGTCTTGGGCACGGGCAGTAGGCTGTTTTCCCCCAATTTAACTGGGTTTTTTCATCCCACAAGCAGGTAAACCGGACCCATGAACACAAGCTTACTACAGTCATGAATACCTCCATTAGGGATGCAGCAGAGGAGTGGCGTACCGGCTGCATTATTTTCGCCGTGACTCCTCATTAGGAGGAGACCCAACCTGTCTGTAACAGACGGAAGGGAGAGATAGATAGGCGGAATGTTATTGCAGTAGCCTGATTGGCCGTGTGATTAGCGTACCCGCTCTAAAACAATCCGTTATCCATCCATGCTATGGATGTTGATGAATATCTTCAGGTGAAAGATGAATTTCATTGTCCTGTGAGACCACAGTTTTGTTTTTTGGAAACCTAAAGTGACTTAGAAACAAGTTCTATGTTTGGTTTCTAAATCAGGATTTCCGAGATTGTGTGTGTGTGTGTATATATATATATCATTTAACCCACCCATAGTATTAATGTACTGTCAATTTGAAATATTTCATTGGAATGACATTAAAATATAATAAAGTTATTCTCTGGAAGTACTGCAATTCATTGGTATTATTAACAATGCGATTTGAAAATAACTCATTTATTTATTGTGTTGGTTCAACACACAAAAGGTTGTAATCCTATGGTAAATTAGTTCCTTAAGTCGGCTAAATCAAATAATCCAGAAATTCTACTCTAGGGATCAAACTTCTTTTTCAAGCCACTTCGGGCCTACAATAAGTAGAATGAGTCTCATGACAGGTGAAGAAAAGCATCTACCACTTTAACATTTAGTGATTGGCTGATCTTAGCTACCTTAATCGTCACTGAGTTTAAAATTTCTGAAAAAATATTTATTAGATCAAATATCTAAACAAATAATCTGAAAACAGACTAAATTGAGCAGGTCTGTAATGTTAAATATAAAATTGTTTTTTCCTTCTTTTAAAAACAATGCTCCTGTTTATTGTATAAAAGTGAACAGTACTAAATATGAAAATGAACTTCGGTATAAACTGCTTTGTACTTTAGCTCGCAAATGGGATGCTTCTGTTTTCTTTTCTGTTGAATTTCGGATTTTCTAATTCCAGTTATTTAAACTGTGTTATTTTCTTCAATAACATTGAATTTTCTTATATAAAAAAAGTGTGACATTGTTGGACTTAGATGACGTAAATAATTCGAAATTTTTTAGTGTCACTGACCTACTAACGCTACACCCCAGACAGGGCGTGCCTTCTTTTTGATTCGAAATACCACCCATAGTGGGTGAACTCAAAAGAAAGTTAATTTAGTCAGTTCTGTTCCTTTCTAAGTAAGCCAAAGGTCATATAGGTCATCATGTATATAAGTCAAGAAACTCTACGTGATGTACGAAAACACGCGTGAAATTGTCAATGTCCCATGTTGGTGAACGTCATGATGCACAGCTCAGCGTAGAGAATAAAAGGGATGAATTCCAGAGTTACGAATGCATTTCTATTCTGAGATCTGTTCTAGTACTCTGATGCGACAAAGAGTAAAGACCTTATGTTACGATCGAAAATCAGGACTCGAAACGACCCCTCATAAGAAAACTAGTTAGACTTACATTCTTGACCTCGTGATCTTAGACGCAAATAGGGAAGTAACATGTTCATTTACGACAGCTATTGTACTGGAACTGTATGTGTTGATTGACGTGGTGTGCTGATTTATTATATATACACACACAATTCCCTTTAGAAAATTTGCCAAGTAATAACCAGGTAAAAGCGTACTATAGTGACACATCTGAAACAGTTATATTTAAATAGTACCTCCGAATGTATTATGTAGACTCAATCTGCAGCTGTCTCTTTCCAAGTAGTTGAAGGATATTTCGAATATTAAGAGTCCATAGTGTTAGAGGATATTGTTTTTCTCTCCTGTTTTGTTTCATTCTTCTTTTTTTCATATGTGGTATGATCACTTTGAGCTGAATAAATTTATTTCTTCGGTATTTATTTAATTACCACTTATCAAAGAACTGTATGAAAAGATACTTTTACACAAATATCCCGTTTTCTTAAACATTCTAATGATTTCCTTGACATAATGAAGATTTCACTTTACCATAAAATAAATTCGCCGGATGATTCTTTGTGTCATTTTCAAAAGAGTAATGATGTGTTCCCTGGCAGTATGGAGGTAAATCAATAGTATTATAAGATACAACTTTATTCCTTCTGCAAGCATTAAAAGCTCATTTTTGTGATGTGAGAAAATATTCTGCTCCTTGCCGTTTTTGTTTAATTAGAATCCAAACCACGGACGCTCTGTCCTACACAGAGGTCACGGAAAGGTGAATTGGAAAAGTGAACATTGTCCTAACAATTCTTGACTTGAGTAATTCTCCGAAGTTCAGAACTTGTTTTTCAGAGTTGCAGCTTATTTTAAAGTCAAGGTCTCGTTCTTGATTTATAACTTAGTGTCATCATTATAAATATTTTGTAGCCTGAAGATAAGTTTTTTTTTTAGGGGGAGGGAGTGCAAGAACAGTGCCATGTTTATTCAGAAATAGTTCTGATGAGATGAAATTCAGGTTACAGTGCTCCTGAAACGTTCACCTCACAAGCTTTAATTCTACATTTGGAAATGCGTTATTGAAAATATTTTTTTTTCTTTTAAGGCCATCAATTTTGTTTATGAGAAAAATTGCCGGTTTTAATTTTCAGTAATAGTATGGAGTCAATAAACAATTTTGTGAATATTGTCTATTAAATAGTAGTGGTTGTCCACATAACGTTTAACTGATAGTTGTAATTATTTGATTCTTAGGCAATGAGTTTTAATTTAAATACAAAATATACGATTTGTCAATTATGTTCAATCACTCAACAGTTACTCGAAATATAATCATTATTTTTTACGGAAATTCCACCCACGAAAAGTTAAGGATTAGATGATCCGGAAACCCTGTGACAAACAAACTTTTCAAGCCATTTCCGACTTCCAATAAGAGAGTGATGTCTCGCATCCGAACGAATAAATTCATCTTCCACCTAATGATATTCACAAAGCATCCATGATGGGGATTCAAACCTCCAGCCTGGTTGGCCATCGAATCAATAAAATTAACAGCCCATTCACTCCATCTGTGCAACGCCTGACCTTGCGTTTTGTTCTTGTTGGTTCTTTATCATTTTATTGAAACTAATTTTTTTAAATCTTTCTACAGTTTTTAATGTATTAATTAATGTTAATGTAATTAACGTTTTTGTGTAATTAATTAATTTTATCAGTCTTGTATTAATACATACAAGACATGATAAAACACAGACGCAGAATCAAATGAGGTTTCAAGATCTTTCATAACCAATGCCTTAAACTCTGCTTTTTTACCATTCTTTAGTGGAATTTAGTGATAATTTTGTGAACTTCAATGCTTGCAAAAGTATTCTGATTTATTTTCTGAGAGAAGGTTCTCGTTTCACTTCCTATTATTTTAGGTAATACTCAGACCTCTAAATCAGATTTGGACTGACTGACATCTCTATAATTCCTGGCACAAACACTTCCCAGCTTCCAAAAACCAAATATCCTCTTTCGTACTATAAATCATAAATCCCTGTAACCTAAATACTGTTCACCCATTTCGAGTAGTATATTAAAATTTCCTTAAGAATTTTTGATGCTATTATGACAATTTATCATATATTTTTATGCCTCATGTATAGGTTTTCATGGAGAGTATTCTGCTAAACTTAGCCGACATTATTCCTTCACTTCTCCCTAAGATTGTAAAAAAAGAAAAAATGCTGCTGGTCAACATCCGTTTACTATCCTGCTTCGATCCCCAACCAACTTTTCTTCCTGTCATTCTATCCATCTATGTTCTTTGAAGGCCTCCCTCACTCTCTATTCCACGAAGACTATAACCTCGCTGTTTCAAGGATCACATCAACAAATTCCTACTTAACCCTTTACTCGCACACACACACGGCACTGGTGTGACAGTTTTTTTTTTTTTTTCACTTTCACTTATTTCTTTCTAGCCTTGCTATTCATTTATGTGAATCAAAATATTGGCGAAAAACAATGACTTTATCAAACAACTAAGTTTTTATTTTTTAAGAAAATAACTTTTTTGTTTAGACTTGACATCTCTAATATGTGTATGTCAATGCTAAACGATCTTTCCAGATTAATATCTTTAGGACTGCACAATTCACGCAGGATTCCCCCCCCCACACCCAGATTTTTTACAACAACATTAACAAAAAATAAACCAGTTTTCGAGATTCGGATATTATTATTATGTGATACCTCCAAGGAGTCCAAAGACTCATCGAGGAAGTGCACCTACTCTACAACCCCGTCTCCACCATTCAGTCCACCAACTACAGTGAACCGAATCAACTACACCACCACCACCACTACTATTTTCACATACGATCACAAACATCCATACCCACGGCAAGATTCGAACCCGTAGCCTTTTGTCTGGAGAGCAAATACACTAACCACTCGGCCAACCAGGGCGGTTTTTAATTCAGATGACCAATATCTTGGTCATTTAATAATGGAATTCATGAATTGTTGGGAAGAATTCATTTAATATATATAGCATTTTTATCTATAAACACCTGTTAGCAAATAGTTACTGAGATGATTTTATTGTGCTGTGTAGTTACTTTCAATGTGTTTTCAATAGTTCAGTTTTGTTTCAAAAGTAAACCAAAATTAAAATCGACCATTATAATTAACTATCACTATCACAATTAATTATCGCCTTAGCATTAAGAATAAAAAGAAAGCTCAGTTATATATATATATACGCGTTTCTTCCATTTTTTGGTTTTGCAAAATTCGTAAGTGCCTTTTTTAAATTCATTTTGTTCTTTTTTTTTTTTGTACGCATATTACGTTTGTGATTTTGTTAAAAGCTTCTTTACCAGTTATCTCTTCTACCGCACAGCTGAACTCATTGGAATTGTGCCTATATCTTTGTCTGGTGTGAGATTACTTCTTTGCTTATCGAAGTGGCTTGAAAGCATAGCCATATTTTTTTCCCCTCTCTCTCTCTAAGCCCACGACGTCCAGATTCCCTTTCGTAACCATAATTTTATGACAAGGTTTTAGTCTTGTGTTTATAGACAGAGGGATAGATTATTATTATTATTTTCGGGGATATAAACTGCGTGTGCTCTCTTCGCCTGACTCGGGATGAAAAACACGAGTTTCCGAGAGGAAAAATCCTGTCAGTTATGATACCGGCTAATTCATCTTCAGTCTAGGCTACTGAGGCGCGGATAAATCCCTTTGAAAATGGCAAAATAAACGTAATAAGATAAATGTATTTCACAGTAGATGTTCAAAATTACCTCTGTTGCCAGCCATGCAGCCGTTGAGGCATCTCACTATTCACAGCCTCGCGCGCTCGAAAGTTCCTGGCTGGTATCTGATAGTAATGCATGTATGTTCAACGCGTTCCTGTAGTTCACTTTCTCCAGCGGAGTAACACTAATGATTTCAAATTTCTTCACAAATAAATATCTACAGAATTTAGGCCGAATGATTAAGGAAGCCATTTATTTAGTTGGTCCGCCAATCCAAGAAAACCTTTTATCAAGATACCCTCGGGTTCGCGATTGAAATATAGTAGAACTCCATCATGCATGAACCATGTTTCTTCTCCACGCTAAAGGAATGTCATCGAGCACATCATTGAAGATGTTGTCTTCCAAGTTTTGCAAAGCAAAGAAATCACAGTATAAAAGTCATTGTAAGCATGTTTGGTAAAACATACGGCTCTGTTAATCTGTCTCTAAACATAATTGTTACCACATTGAAGGGAATTGCTTCTTATTGCATGTGGATTTTAATGAGCCCATCTATGACGTTATGATGTAATAATTAAAAATACTTTATCGAGTGAGCATTGCCCGAGATGATATTTGTACCAGTGGTTGTAGCTACCACTAATAAAATACCAACCAATGATGATGATCTTCTAGTAAAAATGTTTGAAACCAGAAAAATCCGGGTTCGACTTTGTTTAGAATTTTTACAGCTGATTCAATAAGCACTTTTGTGGAGAATACTGCAGCACGATTTATGCAGTGCCCTCCATAGAAACTTTACAAACTTCTTGGGAGACACCCTTCCAGTGCAATCTTCCGTGTGCGAGAGTAGATTCTGTGTCACTAGAACGCAGTATGTTTTTATTAGTTTCCTGAACTCTCACGTTTTTTTCCCCCTACACTTTCAACTGCTAAAACTGTGCCAGTCTCACGAAGGCGAAAACGGATAAACGTTCGAGATCATTGAATTCGATAAGTTTCTGAAAGCCTTTTGACAAAGCTGGTGCGATTTAGATGCATTTCTTTGGCTACAAAAATGCACATCAGCAAATTCAATAAACGTAAACTCGTCCTCCATTGCAAAACACCACGTATGACTTCGAGACACTGAAACAAATAGCAGTCTAATAACTCTATTGGACTTACACCGAACTCAACTTCAGACATTTTGGTTGTTTAAAAGCACGTGATTCAACAAATTGCGTCTGCTTTGCATGTTGTTGATGTTTGTGCTGCAGCTACTGGCATTTCCCAGAGCTATCTCGGAAATGCGTTTCTATACTCATGTGTATTGACAGGGGGAGATGGAATCATCTTGTGTGTGTACAGTCGTATATGGTGCTTAACATGGTAGGAATTTATTTCCCGATATTTTCCCCCCCAAATTAAGTATCACATACTATAAGAAACTATTTTTATTATTATCTCGGCTAGTTTCATGATATTCTTTTGTTTCACTTCATCAGGATAATTACATGAATAAACTAGAAAACAAGCAATAACAGTTAACAACTCTAGCGAAAATATTTGAACACGATTAGCAATGGAAAGCATACAATCGCTATCATACTGCTACTCGTTCGTGGATTAATGTATGCTACTGGTAGATCATTGAGGGATGAATTAGTGAAGACAAACTTGATGTAAAATCATCCCTTGTTTCTTGTTGTGCTATAGAGAATGTTTCATCATTTCAGCCAATTCTTTGAACGGTCTTGAGAAAAAAAAACAAAAAAAAACGGTAATCTAGTTTTTTTAGTTTATATCCTGATTGAAGTAAAAGAAAAGAATTTCACAAAACTAGCCGAGATAATAAAAATATTTTCTTATTCTATGTGATAATTTATTTTTGTGGAAAAATACCGGAAAACATATCCCTAGCTCGTCTTCTCTGCACAGAAGTCTACGCAACAATTAACTTATCGTATCAAAATTTTGCTTTCATAAATTAAGAAGAACCTATAAATAATGAAAACTTTAAATACTACAAAAAATTCTCAAGTCCCCCCACCTCAGCTTTCGGAAACAGTTTGATGCTTGGTAGTTATTCGTGTTCCACTTTAGCTTATGCTGATCAATGCAATGTTAAATCCATTTCCTCCTTTCAAATAAACAGTATAAAGACAGGATTTTAGTGGTAGTTTCAATAACTGAGACTTTATATGTAATTTAACAAGAAGGGGAAAAAAGCTAAGAAGACTATGGAAAAGTCTTTAAAACGCAAGGTAAAAAGCACAGTATTTCATATTCTCTATTCTAAAATATTTTTCATCTATTATAATCATACAAATAAGAGTCAACAGAAGTGCTTCTGACCTAGATTTTTTTTTATTTAGAAACTTTTAAGTACAATGAAAATAATTTGATTTATGCAGGATTTCTAGTGCTGGTGTAAAAATTTCAGTTTATAGAACAAGATAATTTTCTTTTCCCTAAAATTCCTAAAGTTCATTACAGAAACTGAGTGACCTGCTTACCTATAATATATAAAAAGAGGGCTATACTCTGAAGCGTACGCTGCCCCCAGTTCTTTGACCTAAACGCAGGAAGACAGGTCTGTGTAACCTGCGGCTCACTTGCACTATTAGGTAGTTCGAACACATGGAATGAAATATAAATCAATGTTCAATATATAATAAGAGTTGAACTCACCTATTTCTTCTTTGGATAAATTGATATTGTGATATGTAATTAATAAAGGGAAAGTTTTGTTTAAAGTACCTTAGGGCAGCATATGTTTAGGAAGTTAACACCAGTATGTTACACATCGGTAACAATACTAATTATTATTCGTTTTTTGTGATTTAAAGTAATCAAAATTAAGTCTTGCCATAGTTTAAACAAATACTTGAAATATTATAACACATGGAACATTCATTACTTAGAGGATTTTAATTGCAAAACTATTACAGGAAATGCTTCTTTTTAACAGAATGCTCCCCCCCCCTCACCCCACATTCCGAACATTGCTTGTATAAATGGAGATCCTTTCTGAAAAGAGTGATACAGAACTTGTTCTGCTGTTTTTTTTTTTTTTTTTCCTGTTTAAGCGTTTACTGATTAAAGAATGAAAGACTAAATCTAATTCAAAGAAAACATGAAGGCGGTCTTGCTTAGAATTACAAAACTTTTCTCTTTTTTTTTTTGTTGTTTTTACAAGTTACTGAAAAGAATTCTAAACGTAACAAACAACACACACTTTGATTGATTGTTTGCCAGTAATGCCTCTGTATCAAATTATTTGAACTGGGTCATGACCACATTCTTGGAAAAGAAAGCTATAACTTTATATGTAACATATTTAACGAATGAAATCATGAAGTGAAGGGAATTTAAAAATATGACATAAAGAAGAAACGCCTGTTAAAATCAACAAAGGTGTGAATGTATTGTTCTGTGAAAGGTATGCCTCCTTTACTAGATATAGTTTGATTGGTAGAAAACCTGGAATTTTAGGTGAGGTTACCATTTGTCAGCTGTTTTGATTCCTTACTGACAGCTCTTTTTTTAGGGCGGATATCATTCCCGCTGTGATCATCGAAATATAATGGATATCTGAACCTCCCTAAAAGGTTCACCACCCTGTTTATTGGATGCCTGAAGTGGCTTGAAAGGGTTCCGTGTTTGTTTCTCTAGAGAAGGATTTCTGAATTATCTAATCCTTCTCTAGAGAAACTAAGAATGCAGATTAAAGTGTAACCGAAACGAAGTACCCGAAATCCCATCTTCCTAAAAGAAAGCATATCGGTTGAGCGATAGCGAGAAAGTTGAAAAATTACTTTACTTTCTCGTATTTTATAATTATAATTTTTTTTGTCTTCATAAATCTTTCAAGAGTTAACTAGCCAACAACGCTAACAAGTAACTTATGAATATAAATGCATTAGGTTTATTGATTTTTGTTTTCATAAATTATTACAATTATTTAAAGAATAATCGATTGTCTGATTTGGCAACCATCTATCAGACTGTACGTAAACAATCCACCACTCTATAAATTACGGTTTTAAGTGTTTTGCAAAATGTGTTTTGTCCATCTGGACTGAATACCCTCCATTTCGAGACTAGTTAGACAGAATTCATTAAAATTTGGTGTTTGAAATTCTTACAAAAATAAATGGCGCCATTCCAATTTTGTTTCATTCAAATCATTGCTGGAGAACGAAGTGAGAAAACGTGACGGAAATATATGTTACAATAAACATGTCTTTAATGGCATTTGTAACATACTAGAAAACAAAAACGGAAACACGTAGGTACAGTAAAGTGTTATTAAACTTCTTTATTATTAATCTTGTTATTAATCTTGTCTAGGACGAGAAATATCTTTATGGTTTTTCAAGTGAAGGCGAGTTAGCCGATCTTATACAGAGGTGTCAGAGTTTTTTCCTTCCTGAAACTTGAGTTTTCGTCCGCAAAATAGGCAAATCAACCCACAAGAATATACGCAATTTACAGACATAACATACGGGAATAAATTTTAGCCATCCCATTTTGTTATGTTTGGTTTCGAAAGCCTGCGTGATCTACTCGTAAGTGTGAAGCAGAAAGAAAACACGTCTTCTATTGCATTTGGAATGTTATTTTCAGATAAGGTTCCATAGGTTTTAGGGATAAATAGGTAGATGATATTTCGTGAAATTAAGTATTTCAGATTCTCTATTTAAAAGTATTCAGATCGTTTCTAGTTTTGGCTTCAATCGGGCCATTTGTAGTGGCAAAATTCGGTCCATCCAGAATTGCCTAACCAAAATTGTCTAAATTACATGTTTTTACAAACGCTCTATAACTTTTGATATACTCGCCTATTTTTTGCAGGTGTACCATGATTCGAATTTTCAACTAATATTTTACACGGACATCATGATAGTTCGTATGAAAACAATCTAAAATTCATCTCTTTAAAATTTGACATGTATATTCTGAAATTTGACATGTATATCCGAAAATCCTTCTCTTCAGACCAAACAGAACTTTTTCAAACCATTTAAGCCCTCAAGTGGATGGTCTCACGCCTACACTAAGCGATGAAATTCACCACTACTTAAGACATTCGCCAACAGCCATCTCGCTGTGGGATTTGAACCCATGACCTATTATTGATCGAAGAGTGAAAACGTTATCCATACAGCCAAACCAAACTGTCAAATTGTTTGATAATGATTGTCAATATACAAAAATTACCATTGTGAAATACATTTTTTTTTTTTTTTTTTGATTAGCATTAATTTCCTTACTTGTTGGCTATGCATTGTAGCTGTACATGTTTAGAGACCAATGGCCCCAAATGATATCAAAATTGAAATGACATCATAATTTTTATAAGTATTTAAATACAAATTTGGTTAAGTTCATTCAATGCTTAATTATTAATATCTGTTCGAAATTTTATGCCAAATGTCCGAATAAATTTTCGAAGCAAAAATAAAATCGCACAGACGTATATAATGATCATACTAAATACAGAAATTTATTGCATTTTTTTCCCAGCCAGAACAGATTTATTGCTATACAGTATATAATTTCGAAACGTATTCCTTTATGCTTACTATAAACGGTAACAACAAAAGAAAACGAAAGTTAGAACCAACAGATATTTTTTTGCATAGATTCCAAATACCGAATTTCAGTATAAAGTCCATCCAGTAAGAGTTCCAGGAATAACTTATTCTGGAACTCTTACTGGATGGACTTGTCAGATCAATAGAGAAAATGAATAGAATTGATAATTGCACATTTTCCGAATTAACTTAAAATGAACTCTCGGCCCTTCTGTTGAACTTACTCATTTTAGGTGAGTTCTGGGTTCAATGGTCGTGTTAATGAATGATATCAACACAAGAATTCTATTCTGAAACGCACCTTTTTATTAACATCTCTATACTTTTTATATATGATTATGTTTCAAAAATCTGAGATCATTCATGTAAACATAAATAATTTTAGATTTCATTTACTTGAATGATTTGCTTTTTGGTTGTTGTTTTTTTTTTCTAGTTCGTTTATTGGTTTTTTTTATTATTTGTCATTATAAACTTATATATAGAAATATTAGTTTATTATTTCCCGCATATTTTTAGAACTGAAGAATTAAGTTCTAAGAAATGGAAATGGTTTTAAGAAAAGAAACGCTATAAATGCATTTTGTGAAATTTAAAAACACTGGATTGTAAAATCGAATAACATATTGTATTTTTATTTCAGTGTTTGGCCAGGAATCCTTCCATTGCCCTGATTCATTTGGTTTTTATTCTCATTCCAAAAGTTGCGACAAATACTGGGCATGTGAAAACGGTACATCTACACTCAAAGTGTGCGGCAATGGTCTCGTATTCGATGATGTAGATCCCCTTAGAGAAAACTGTGCCTATCCCTTCAGCGTTAACTGCGGAGATAGAACGGACTTGGGTAAGTACGCAAAATAATGATTTCTCAGTTCTTGTATCTTTTTAATTCTTTCTTCGGATATCTTATAAGCATACCTCACAATAACTCGTTGCTGGTTATGGTATTAGGTAACATCTCAACTCTATTCCGATTCCCAGCAAAAAAAGTAATATTACTAAACTCTTAATAGCTGTTTTAATCATGAAATGGCAGTATAATATATTATTTATTTACGATTATAATTTAATGTTTTTATTATTATTATTATTATTATTATTATTATCCCATGGTATTATTACGCCAAATCATAGAGGTCAGCTTTATGTATTTTATAGCACCTTTTCTGGGTTGTTATAAAGTTCACATTTGGAAATATTCATACAATTTAGTAAATGCATTGGCGATACTTCCTCGATGTTACAGATTTTGCAGATGGGGAAGACTTTTATGTCATGGCTGTGTGCCCGGTCTTGAGACGAGAGATCATGGTAGTGACACAGCTGAATACCAGTGGTGAGTCATGTCCTGGAGAATCGTTCTTTTTATGTTTTCTTTTTGAGTGGTTTTAAAAAAGATCGAAATCTGTAGTATCACTTAATGTTGCAGCCATTTTTACTACTTCATCTGCAGTTTAATTTTCCCTTTAATTCCACATGGGATGGAATCCATTGGAAAATTATTTCGGAATCCTTATGTAGTTTGTTTATGTTTTTTGCTATGTCTTTAAGTATTTCTTGATGGCTGGTGTAGCAGTTCTTAATTGCTTAGAACTGAAGGGTTGCTAAGGAATCTGTGAAAAATATAAATTCCTTTGGGTTTTGTTTATCCAATGTTGCAATGCTGTGTTAATGGCTATTAATTCTGCATGGTATGAGTTACATCCAATACTGTTAGTTCTTTTTAGTTCTATATTTTGAGAGCCATAGATGAGTACTCCACTCCCAGAATTGCCATTTGGATTTTTGGAGCCATGTGTATTGAGTCAGGTCTATATTCCATTATTTTTGAAAGAGCTAATGATCTCAAGATTTCAGGGTTTTCTAGGCTTTTTTCTCATGTTTCCCGATTTCAAAATTGATAACTATATTTTTCCTGCCTTGATTTGGAGGAAATGCTGGGTAGTTGGCTATTTTGTTTGAACAATCCAAGGGAATTTTCTTTTCCATGATTTCATGCATTGTTGATTTTTTCTTTATTCTGTTTGCTAGTTGCCAATTTTGAAAAAGTTCACTTGTTCTATAATGTGCAAAGTTGGCTCTTTTTTCTACAAATTTAGTAAGATATTCTTGCCACCTACTTTTTAAAGGAACAAGGTTGGATTCGAATTCTGCTATTTTTCCAGGAGTTGAATTCCTTAGTCCACATATGATTCTAGTTGCATTTTTCTGAATTTTTATAAGCTTGTATAAACTGGTTTGTGGTGTTTGCATCCAGATGGGGAAAGGATGTTCCATTATGGATCGGATAATAGAGGTGTATGTGACTTTTAAGGTTTTAACATCGGCTCCCCACTCAAGGAAGATGTTTAATCATAATTCCTTGTATGTTATCTGGTCCACATGATACTTTTCATTATATTAGTCTTCTTTTTGCTCTGACTGCAACATTGTTGATATGTTTATTGAAGCTTAGTGATGGATCCAGAGTAACTCCAAGGTATTTGGGGATTTCATTAAATGTAATTAGTTGATTGTTTAGCTTAATCTTTGGTCTCCACTTTCTGATGTGGTTATTAATGGTAAATACACAAATTTCTGATTTAGTAGGGTTAATTTTGATTTTTTGGTTTTTTTTTTCACAGTATTCAGTTGCTTTCTTTAAGTGACCTTCTGCTGTTTCTAGGTTGTTGTGAGCTGAGAATAGGACCAAATCATCAGCAAATATAGCTAGATTTGTTTCTTTATTTATATTTTTATCTAAGTCGTTTAAGTAGATGGAAAAAAGGAGTAAACTCAAAATGCTACCTTGAGGGAGCCCCTGTCCTATTTTCACTTTCTTGGAAAATGTATTATTTAATCTAACTCAAGTTGTTCTATTTCTTAGAAAGTCATAGATCCAGTTTAGAACTTTTCCCTTCTATTCCAATATGAAAAAGTTTGGAAAAGAGTTTCTGCCTCCACACCTCGTCAAAGGCATTGCTAAAATCTATAAAAGTTGTAATGGTGGATTTGGTAGGTTTGGTCTGGAAGATATCTTGGATTGTCTGGGTTAAGTAGAAAAGTTGATCAGTTGTTGAGTGCTTTCTTCTAAAGGCAGCCTGAAAATGTGGTAGTATACTATTTTTGTTTAGATAGTAATTCAAACGTTGAAGTATCATTTTTTCCATCAATTTGCCTCAAGAAGTCAGTTAAATTGGAATTCTACAACTTCCTGGTTGGTCTAGAGGTTTGTTAGGCTTTAAGATTGGTATGATTGTGGCTGTCTTCCAGTCTTTTGGAGCTTTTCCTTGTTTTAGGCTATTATTGTATAGGCGAATTAGCCAATCTAGGGCTAGGGAAGGAAGATTTTAATCATGATTCCTTGTATGTTATCTGGTCCACATGATTTATTTATATCTAGAGTCTCAAGGTATCTTCCAATTCAGAGATTGTAAATGGATTCCAGAAGAATTTGTTTTTATTTTTGGGAGGAATTTGCAGCGTTTTTTGCTGTAGAACCTGTTTTAATATTTGATGGTCTTTTCTGGTATTCATCTCTAGTTTGCTTATATTTTGAAAATGAAAGACCAAGGTATTTGCGATCTCCCTATCTCCAATTTTGATATTTCCACCTGGATTTTTAGCGTGTTAGTCTCACTTGCTTTTGATAGTTCTCTTTGTAAATTGGCAGCCAGTTTCCAAAGTTTGGTATCCGAAGTGTTTGGAGTTAAGTTGTGGCAAAATTCTTGCCACCTAGTTCTTTGTAAGATATTATATTTTTGTTTAATTTCAGCATTCATCTTGTTGTACTTGATCCTGGTTTCTGGAGAGCTTCCAATTTTTAAGATGGCAAATAATTCATTTCGTTTAGTTATTTTACTGGCAAGGTCCTGGTGAACCTATGTGTAGTCTGAAATATCTTTTCCTGTAGCCCTTTGGGATACTTTTCTTTGCTGCATTTAGGACAGTATTCTTCCAAGTCATGTAGTCTTTGTCTAAGTTATCATGATATGTGTGATCTTTCAGCATTTTACTTACTTCCTCCTTGTATTTCTCCCAATTTGCCTTCTGGAAGTTCCAATGATATTTTCTTTTTTGGGTGGGTCTAGTCATTTTTCGGTTCAGATTGATTAATATTAGGGTATGGTCGCTTCCTACTGGTTCTAAAACAGACCAAATAGCTTTGTCCTGAAGATATGGAGACACCGCAGTAATATCTAGGACATCTTTTGTACCATAAGAATGAGACAGATAAGTAGGTTCTCCACTGTTGAGAGTTATTAGTCCTGTTTCGTCTAAGAAATTACTCTGGTTTTCTCCTCTTGGGTTTATTTCTTCAGAACCCCATAACAAGTGTTTGCTATTCATGTCTCCTAATATAATGGAGTTTTCTTCAACGAAATGGGATAGGATGGAAAGATTTGCTCCAGGTTTGTGAGGAGGATGATAACAATTGAATATGTTTAATGGCTTTTTACTTGATTCCGGTATTTGGATTCCTTGTATTTCAGTTCCATCTACTAGTTCAATAACTTTATATGACAAGTTTCGGATTAGTGTCAGAAGCCCTCCTCCAGTTTGGACAGTAGGCCTATCTTGTCGTATGATATCATAGTTTTTAATGTTTAGTCTGCTGGATTGTCGAAGTTTAGTTTCCTGGATGCAGATAATATCAGCATCATGTTTGTCATCTAGTGGTAATAGTTCATTTAGTTTTTCTTTGCTTGCTGGAGTAACGATACCATTTAAATTACATTGGATGATATTAATATTTCTTGTAATAGGTGGAATGATTTTCACATGTCTGTCTCCATGATGGGAAAAAAGAAATGCTGCTGTCGTTAAATCATCCAGAGGGCACCACGAGGAGGCGATAGTCAGACTTTGTCCTCCATAATTTAGTGATTAATCACTGGAATAATAAAGGACAAGTGAATAGATAAGATGTGTGATGGATATGTATGAAGTGTGTTACGAAATAGAACTAGCGAAGTCAGAAACTTTTAAATACAATAATGGCAATATCAAGGGTGCAAAAATATCTTCTAAAATTTTTCACAGAACCCGAGTTGGTCTGTTTCAGAAACAGTTTCATTCGGAGAAGTATAATTCTTTTCAGGGAAACCTTTTTCTCCTCCATATCGCCGGAAAGGACAAAATAATGTTCTTTGGAAAGACATGTCAGAATTCCGTCTGATGCAAATATGTTTTCGAACACACTTGCCACGAAGTTAAGAATAATCGTAGGTTACAGTCATTAAGCCAGCGCTAGACTCAGGAGGAAAAAATAATATGTAGATACTCTCATATTTCAGTTATAACCTTTTATGACAATCTTTGATGAAAAGATGTCCGTACAGCATAACGATATCCAATACGGATGTGTTTTCCTTCCTTGGACTGACAGCATTTTATTTCCTAGCAGCGATAAACTTTGGGTTGAGAAACGTTGGTTTTATTACCGCATTTCATTTTAATTCGTCTCGATAACAGATGTTGGCTTACAAATGACTGGAGCATCTGTGGGATTAAACTGCATTCTCGAGATAACTGTGCTCTGTCGGTAATGAGCGGTACAAATGCATAAAATAAATAACTCAAGATAAAAAACAAGAGTAATAAAAACGAACAGAATATGAACATCGAGCATTTCAAAATGAGAGTCATATGTGTTTACGCTTTCTGATGGTCACTATTAAAGTACTTGGATTTAAAAAATAAAATAAAGAAGTGCTCTTCTTTTATTCCTCAATACTTGCCAACCCTTATTCTATAATATATATTATCGCAGAGGTAAAAAAAAAGTCGCCTCCTCTCTGTCCAAAGTTCTAGTAATTCGAAATTGGGCACTATCATCTTGTTTGATGAATCCTCTTACCACAACAAACAGCACCAGTGACTATTCTATTCTTCGACTTTCAAAATATTTCCTCGATTAAAGCTGTTTCTGTTAATTCGAGAAGTCGTTTTAAAAGGTCAAAGATCTTGATTGCAAACAGTATAAAAATGCAAAAGTAGTTCTGGTTGTCAACCCCTGTGGACTCCGCCTTTCTTATCATGCTTTGATCGTATTCTTATATATTACTTCCTGATTGTTTGTTTATGTTTCGTTTTTTTCCTTCAGAAATTGCTTAGGCCTTTAATTGACATGCTTATAAAAAAACGTATTGTATTCATGCAGTTGATAACGGTTAGGCTATTAAACGGATACCGAATGACATACGACAAGAAAACCACATAAAAAAACAAGTTTGCCAAAAGACCGGTGAAGCTGCTCTAGTCAAACAAGGAACATCAGTTTGGAACAAAGAATCAAGAAATTCACTCTTGGTGGTCCATTAGGAGAGTGTATAGCCTCCTCTAAGTACGCCTGATATCCATTGAGAACCAAATTATCCATAAGTTCCTGTGGGAGAGCTGCCTCTATTCTGCTACCGAAACATGTGAAGTGGTCTGTTCAGTGATCTGTAGTGAGCTCTGTTCTGAAGGATTCGGGTCAGGAGAGAACACACGGCTGGTAACTTCCTGTGTTTTTGTTCGTTTATCTAAGTCATCAGGCATTTGAATGTTGTCTAAAATTTTTCTCATGCATTTTCCACAACAGATTTTGTTTATCATAAGTTAAATAGATTCTACATTTCTTATCTTAGGAGTTAAGTAATTTATATAAAATAATTAGATGGATATAATTTTTGCTGTAATGGTGGTGGTTGAAAGTTAGATAATTTATACATTCGATCAATGAGAAAGTTTCATAATTTTTGATCTTCAAATATTTTTAAAATATTGAACTTGCAAAGGAAAATGACTTAGCTATTCGAAATAGTAATGTATCTGTATCGTTAGCCTTTTTTCCAATGGGACAACAACTGATACAGCTTCATCAATGTATTAATGCTGCACCTGATTCTCCATGTTCTGGATGATAGAACTATGAAAATGATATTCATGTTGAATATATGAAAATTATAACAAATCCATGCAATAAATTTATTTATTTTTTCTTTCCTCTAGAGCCTCCTATAAGTACGCCACACTGCCCTCGTCTTTATGGAATCTTCGCTGACAAAGATAACTGTCGGGTGTTTTACTCTTGTTGGAACGGGGAAGCTTCACGTTATGAGTGTCCACCAGGACTTGCTTATGATTCCGAACAAAGAGTATGCGTTTGGGCAGATCTTGTAGATCGCTGTGACCAATTTGGTAAGTTATGTATCTTGTAATTTAATCCTTCACTAATAAAGGAGACTCTTATCTATCTGTCTATCTATCTATCTATCTATCTATATATATATATATTATATTATATTATATATATATATATACATATATAAGATATTCAACCTTTATTATCCTCACTGTTAAGGAATGCTTCGTCCCTAATAGGTGTGTGTGTTGGGGGGGGGGGGGTAGATCTGCTTCTCCCATGGTAGGACAAAAGCATTTAACTCAGATGTATAATTTCCTTGTGTATTATGCTTTATCGTATTCTACTTGATTGGCAAGTATGAAGGGCAGGGTAACATTTTCCTTAAATGTTTACGCTTCGTGCTGATATGGCGAGATTTAAATCAGTCATTCTTGAGATTGCACTTCTACAGTATGTGCCACGAAAATGGCTAATCAACGAAAAGCAGAGCGCGAAATTGCAGAGACCGTATGCGGATCTCGTATTTATCGCATAAGCAAAATTAACATTTATCAGCCAGTTACACGACCAGCGCAAATGAGTTTTGGAACTTAGTGGACCGTGCTAACCCCATTCCATTAATCTCCACGATCATCCGACCCGATACACTCTCTAATGGGTCCCTGTGGTTTAGTCAGCAACAACTTCAGGCAAAGGCCTCGGGATATGTGTGCGTGGGCGGCGGGAGGAGGGGGTGGTTGTGTTTTTTGCTGAGTTGAAAGATCAGCATTTGAGTACTTTTTGATAATGGAAGAAACGTTTTCTTAGGTGATTCATCTGGTTCAATTAGTCGGACGTACAGAGAGAAGTGTGTGTGTGTGGGGGGGGGAGCAATCATTCATTTTTTCCTACCAAGAAACTTCTGCATTCCACTGTGGGGGGGGGGGGAGTAAACTTTAGAATATCTACAATGTTCTTTATTAAGAATGGCGGCAGCCTAGTTATAACAATCGTATATGACTGGAGAGTTTCATCTTCTCCAGTTTGTTGCAAATATTTGGCGTGCACTTTTCTTCAACGAGCGAATTATCAGGACAACCAACGAATCTGTTTCGTTCGTTTTATAAACACTAGCTTCTTTCTGAAATTTCGTAACTTCTCTTTTATAAATATTACGAATTTTTCTGTCCCGTCTTCTATTGATTTACTAGTATCTCTTGCAGTACAATATTATAACACGCTGTTCAGTTTGAAATTCATTTCTAGGTTGGAAACAATAATTTTTTCTAACACTCTGAAGATTTTGTATAGTAGTGCGAAAAAATATAGCTATTCCCAATTTTCTTTAACAGTGAGAACCAAGTGGAAAACTGTAAGATATAAGTAGAAATAACTAAGTGTAGGAATTAAGTGTATAGTTAAGTACAGTACTGCAGAAGTATATAGTTAACCAATTTCCAGGATGGTATTTACATAGTCGCTACCCTATTAGTCATCTAATTTTGTGCGATGACAATGCAGTCCATCCGATATCAGCTATGGATTACGTCCTTTAAAACTAAAAATTAGAAAAAACTAGTACGGTAGGATTAGATGGACGGAAAGCGATGTGAAAGTGCAGAAAATGATTATCCATTCCTCCTGGCGCGCAAAGTGGTTTTTCTGGAGAGTTCAAGAGCATTGACATTTCAATCTCCAGTACCGTTAACAGGGGGTAGCATAGAGGCAGTCTGCCTCACGGTGCTGCTTAATAAGGGCGCTTGTTGAGCCATATTGCAGTAGGCTCTGTCGGAAGCAAGTGCAGAAAGAAGTTTTTCTAAGCTTAAACTGATTAAAAATTATTTCCGAACAGCAATGATCCAAGAAAGATTGGTTGGTCCAGCAACTATATCGATATATCGATAGAGGCGGACATAGCTTATAATTTAAATATAGAAGAGCTTGTAAACAGTTTTATTGTGCCATATCCCCGTAGAGCAAACATTTAATTAATATTATTATGTAATCGTTTTGTATTAATGTTTCTCTTGTAATAAAAACAAAATAGCAATTGGAGATATTCTTATAGTTTTGTCTTATAATCCAGCAGGAGCGATATTTAATTGTTTGCCTCAGTGCGCGAGCTAATCTGGCGACGGCCTTGTCAATCTCCATAGTTTCAGTTACCGTGAAAGGATTGGCAATCAAACATCGTGTTCACCACCTCAAACAAAAGCTAATTATGCATTGTTTAGACAGCGTTTTTTCAAACTGTGGGTTACAACCCATTAGATAGTCATGAAAGCAAATTAGTGAGTCACGACCAGTTTATATATATCAAATAGAAAAGAAAATATCAGAGTAGATATCATAAATTTCGTAGCTTTCAAATATTTTGATTTGATTTTGTATGAATGTTAGCATCTAACTATAAAACAAACACCACACTTAAGAAAGTAATTGCACTCGTCAAATAGGTGTGTGTGTGGGGGGGTAAGTTTGTGACGTGTTCCTTCACTAGAGACCGCTCAGGGCGTCTATCTTCATCAGTATTAAAAAAATTCTATTTAGCTGTCAGACTGATGTCAGTTATGAATTATCAGTGCGTTTTTCGAAAAGGGGCGTTATCGAGTTTGAGCATTTTTCAAGTTCGAAACAACTGTAATATTTTAGTAAACCAAAAAAAAAAAAAACTGCCCTCAAAATGGATCGTTTTTCAATAGAAGAAAATAGCATTATAAAGTAAAAATCTGTGCTTAATATAGTCCTCTTGTGTTCATTCCAATCCTCGATTGGAATGAACTAATTATATTTCGAACAGGCAGCACACATCTGTTGCATTAAATAAAATATTTCCTAGTTTCTATTTTTATTGTTTGAAGTTTTTTTTCTATGTTGTATTTAAATGTTAATAAAAGCATACTTGATATTAAATTTGTTGCATTTTTGATTTTACATTATTATACATAGTAAGGGCACGTATTATTTCATGGAACTTTGTGTCAGTTTAATGTGGGTGTTGGTGTACCCGAGTCGCAATGTAAAATGTATTTTTTATTGTGTGTGTTGCGGTCAAAACAGTTTGCAAAATACTGCGATAGAGGACTTGCGAAGAGTTAGAATTGACCCAGGGCGAGACTAACACTCTCCACTTCACTACAGACTGCCAAAATGGTGAAGCAACTGTTACACCTGATATCTTAGGAATATAGTATTCTCAGCCATCATCGTGCAACATGAAGAATAAGTATCATAAATTAAAACCCCTGCATAAAAAAATGAATTATTTAATGGAAAATTTCTTGCATCCAGTAATATGTATAAAACGTAAGGGTTGTTGTTAAAGTAGCTGATAAAGGAAGGAATGTATTAATATTGTAATATGACTTAAAATAAGGAATTCTAACTAAATAAGTAGCTAACAAAGGAAAGTATAGATGAATATTGTAATACGATTAAAAATGAGAGAGTTAAGTAAATAAGTAGAAAGGGGTGAGTCATGAAATACGTTATGTGAGAGTTAAGTTATTAAGTAGAATTCATAGAAAAAGTTTGAAAGGGGATTAAGTCAGGCTAGCCGATCCCCGGATTGAAACATTGAGAACGGCTTGCCGATCAAATGGCGTTTGGCGAGAAAACGCCACCCTAATTGGTCGATGATTAAAAAACAAGTAGAAGGAGGAGAAAGGAAGTAAGAAAAGGTGCCGTTAGGTGGGCAGCTATAAAAGGGTTGGTAACCCCCTGGGGAAGACTTTTTTTGGATAGTCGCTTTTGGCCTTGGAGTTTGGTTTTGGTTCCGGTGGAGTTCACGGGGTTTTCCTGAGTGGCGACAGGGGTGATATCTCCTCGTCACAACATGGAAACGAAAGTGAGCGGGATTTCGATTCCCGTTTTCCCGAGTAGGCAGCAAAGGAAAAATTGCCATAGAGTCCTAGAAAAGGAGGGATCTTCTTCGTTTCGACGCTAGTGATAACTACGCAAAGCAGAAAGCTGTAAAGAGATCGATGTCCTCGTTGCTGATAGTAGAGCAAATATATGTGTGTTAAAGTATTCCAGAGTTACGAGAAGTTATACCAAAGATTCGTTTGGAAAAGAATAAAGGCCCATACGAAAAGCTCAAGAAAGGTACTGTAAATCATAACCTATGTTAGCTAGAAATTTGTCTGTGAAAAGTATCGTGATTCCAATATAGAACTGTTGAAGTTATACTAGGACTTTAGTATATGATAGAATGTGTTATCTGTAGATTGACTAGTGTTAAAGATTTGTGAATGATTAAGAGTCCTAAGGTATTTTTGCATGTCTATTATATTGCACAAGATATTTAAATGACATAATTGTGTGCTAGTGCAAATAACGGTATAACGGAATAGTGTGAATTAAGTAATTACGTATCCTAAGAATTGAATGCCTAATGTAATGTATAAAATAATTGAAATGTCACAAGTATGTGTTAGCAGTGAATGATTTGTTAATCTACTTCAGTATTAATAATCAGATAGTGTGAATTGATCTAATTTGTTCACATCAGGTGAATTTATGAATTAATGTGTATGGCGGCATAATCACAAATAGCCATATTGCTTGTAATGATTTAATGTTAGTCTATAAGTATTTTAGTTTAGTATTTGAATTGTACATGTTTAGAAACTTAATAAACCTTTTGTTCAATGATAAAAGAGTTGTCTGATATTGCTAATCCAATGCACCGCTTAAAATCATCGTACCTAATCACGCGGGAAATTTAATGTTGAGGAAAGAGATTAAGAGTCACGACTGCAATAATATTTAAATACTAAGATATATATTCGAGATTGACTTTCTCCCTATTTATGACAACATAAATGGTGCAGTTGATAACCACTTGAAAATATTGTACTTAGTCACGCGGAAAATTTAAGTTGAGAATCAAGTTAAGTGTCACGACTGCAATAGTTACACTTTCAGATATATTTGAGTTCTTTCTCCTTGTTTATGTATGCAATATCCTAAACTAAATATCCCAAAAGGCGCAGTATAAATACAAATATTAGGGGTACTACGGGGAGCAATAACTTAGATATTGGTATAAGTTTTGGTAAAATCTCGGGCATAGAAGTTAGAAGAATATAGATAAAAGGAATTTGTAAGATTAGAGTAGAGATCGTAAATTGGGACACAACACAATTGTTTATAATACGTGTATTCGTTTATCGGTTTGTCCAACGTTTCCAACTTTGAACTTAATTGGTTGATGGACTGAGTCCTTGACTCTTTATCCCTTCATCTGGATTTTAGATTGTGTAATTTACCCGCTCATTGTGAGCATTGAGGCTGCATCAGCTTTCTCTTGCGATGGAGGATTTCGGTTTTTTATGTTTGAAACGATCTGAGGGCGTGTAGTCCGCTGCCTGTCGAACTAGCTGATTTGGGTGATTATCCGTGATTGTGAAGAATTTCTCCGCAATGCCTGTCATGTAGGTCTTAATATCTGGAAGATTGGCTTCTTGATGTAACTGGATTTTTCTGACGAACCATGGGTAATTAAATGCCATTCTTAGGCATTTATTCTGTATTATCTGAAGTCTGTTGATGACTCCAGATAATTCAACTAACTTACGCCTCTCCAGGTTGGAGAGGCGTAAGTTAGTTGCGGTCTGATTACCGATTTGAAAAGGAGGATTTTGTTGCTTATGCTTAGGAAGCTGTTCCTATTCAAAAGTGGATATAGCTGTGCTGTGGGCTGACTTGCCTTAGTGGCGACACTATCCATATATGACTTGAAGTTTAGACGTCTATCAAGATGAACTCCCAGATATTTGGTACCAACGTTTCCAGTGTTTCCTGGAAAGCCTATGTACAATGCTATGTAATTGCTTGAAAAGGTGTATTGATATATTTTTTGCAATATTGAGACGAACCTCAATTAGAAGACATGGATCTAATATTACACAAAATAATTGTGGTTGCCTTGATGCTAAATCGAATGATTCAAATAAGAAATTTACTTCAAATAGAATTTAAATATATTAATTATATTTCATACTTTGTGCTGCTATTTGAATATCTATATTTAATTTTAAATCGCTAGCAATGCATCGCGATTTTCGTATTCAAAACATGTATGGGATATTTATTTAAGAACTACAATTTTTGTTTTAGAAGCTTTATTTTGCTTTAAGGAAGGATTCTTTTATAGATAATATTGACTAATTTTATTGCGGAGTATGAAACCTCAGAAATCCTAAAATGCTCTCTCTCTCTCTCTCTCTCTCTCTCTCTCTCTCTCTCTCTCTCTCTCTCTCTCTCTCTCTCTCTCTCTCTGGCACTTGACAGATTTATCTGCCGGTGTGTTGACTTCCTTAATTTCCCATTTCACTCACTTAAGACGCACGTCAACCTTATCACTAAATTTTTCAAAACAACTTTTTGCACAATAAAAATGATTAGCATATCCTTGGTATTGCTAACGTACCTGTTGTCTGGTCTTTCATGCATAATAACCTGGAGTCTCATTATGACGTCATGTCTTAGAATAACTTTAAATCCTCCGTTCCCACTATGGGTGTCTGTCCTAAAGAAGCTTTCTGTCCTTGAGATAACCAGTTAGGCTGCATCTTTGTAGGGACAAAAATAATAGTACGTAATTGACGTTCATTCACCCAAAATATCTTGAGAATAGGATGCAAGGATACATTCATAAAGCTCGAATATAAATTGAGCTCTGCTATTATTGTTATTCCTTTCTTGTCTGGAAACAAAAGATGGGTCCAGGCCTTTGATCTCATAAATTGCGACAGATGAACACTAACTTTTCACTATATATATATCATCCGCTGACGCCCTTTATCCCCAAAGGGAGTGGCGAGGCCATATATATTCTACATCGCTGTAGGTCAACGCTAACACTTCACCAAACGTTTATTATTATTAATAGTAATCGGTTTTGGAATATGAAACGATGCATTAAGAATTCTGCAATGTTGCAATATTATTTTAATGCAATTATCCAACGTTTTAAAATGATTTATAAAGTTAAAAAAATTATTGACATCGTCATCTGACTTAATGTGAATATTAAGCTGTCTGCATTTTTCATTTCTCACAAAAATTCTATGCGTTTCTTATTGGCTCTCATTTTGAAAAAAAAAAAAAAAAAAATTCTTATGAGTTAGAATTTAGAACCGCTTTAGTGTATTTACCAAATGCAAGGGGTTTCCAAAGAGTAAGGTAACACTTTTTTTTTTCTCTAGGATGTTTAATAATAGGAAGTCGAAATTATACACTAAGAAATAAGCAAACATGAGCTACTTTTCTACAAAATCTCCAAATTTATTGATGCACTTGTCCCAACGATAGATCAATTTATTAATACCAATACTAAAGAAGTCCGTGCCTGCACCCAGTAACCAACATCGCACCGCCTGATGTACGTCCTCGTCCATAGTGAAATGCCTTCTAGAAAGGTGTTTCTTGATGAGGAACGAACAAGCAGAAGTCTAAAGGAGCTAAGTCTGAACTACGAGGAGGGGGGGATAGTTTTCCAACGATTACAGCGCAACGAGTGGTGTGCGCAGTAGCTTTGCCGTGCATCAAAATCACACCACTTGTCAGGAGTTCTGGTTCTTTGCGTCGAATGTTCGCTTTCAGTTTGTCCAACATTGCACAATAAAGATCTGCATTGATTGTTCCTCCCTTCGGCAAGTCCATCAACAGATCATCTTGGCGATCCCAGAACGCTGTGGCTATGATTTTCGGACAGTGAGAACAGGTTTTAATTTTTTGCGCACAGGAGATTGTGGATATTTCCAGGTCATGTATTCTTGTTTGCTCTCCGGATTAAAATGATGATCCCTCGTTTCGTCTCCTGTGACTAGGCGAGTGAGAAAAATCCTCGCCTTTGTCGCTGTATCGCAACAGATTTTCCAGACACATCTCCATGTGCGTTGCCTTGTACTCCTCTGGCAATTGTTGGGGCACCCAGCGGGAACACACATTTCGAAAGCCAAGGACATCGTGAACAATTTCATACACAGTGGAATTACTCAAGTTCACCTGATGTTTAATTTCATGCAGTTTCACTCGCCGGTCTTCAAGAACGACGCCCTTAATGCGCGAAATGATGGCTTCTGTCTTGCTCGATGAAGCCTGCCTGGTGTTGATCTTCAATGTCACCATAGCTTGCTTTAAATTCATTGCACCAAAAATACGCCTACTTCTTTGTATAACCTTTTTTCGCCATATGCAGCAACCAGTTCACGGTGAATGTCGCTTGGTAGAGCCCCTTTTTCTTGCAGTAAATGAATTCACAGACACCTGTTTTGGACTACACTCACATCGTAGCTGCCATTTTGCAATTGTAATTAAGTCTTTTTGAACATTATTAACGGGTCTATATGTCTACTGTGTTTTATTTCATTCCCTTTTATCATTATTAAGAAAAAAAAAAGTTACCCTACATTTCGGACCCCCCCCCACCACCACCGGTATGTCTCTTCACCCATTAAATGTAAACCTATAGTACATCAAGTATCATGGGAAGGCTAAGGATTTTTAAAATCTTTTTTACTATCTTTTTTTCTATTATTTATTATTTTTTACATAGTACAGAAACCTTGCTCCCGAGTCCAAACAAGGAACTTGTTCAAGCCACTTCATAGCCTCATACCAGGCTACGGACTTCATCTCCTATTATGGCAAGATTCGAACTTACAGTTCACTGGTTGGTGAGTGGGAAAAAAATGCTACCAGTCACCAACCAAGTTGACAGATATGTATATTATGTTACAGGGATTTGAGGGGAAGTATTTAGTTGTTTGCTGCTGGTGATGATGATGATAATGCCCCTTTTGGTTTAAAACAAACAAAACAAAACAACAACAAAAAAAATGAATAGCTTCACGGACACCTGTTTTGGACCATACTCACATGGTAGCCACCATCTTGCAACTGGAATAAGCTGTGAGACGACAGCAGCGCCACACTGCAGTGGCTGTCTTTTTGAACGTTATTAACTGGTTTATCTCTCCACTGTGTTTTATCTCGTTCTCTTTCACCGATATTAAGAAAAAAAATGTTACCTTACTTTTCGGAAACCTCTCGTATTTAATTAGGTTATTGACAAATCTCGATCATCTGGTAAAATTTAAGTCACAAATAAGCGCTTTAGAAAACACATCGCATGGTTATTGAAAAACGATAGTAGCGCCCTCTCACCAAGATTTGTAACGAAACAGGAAATGTCTCTAATTAAACTAATAATACAAAACGTTATTTACAATACGAAAAACAAATATTTCCTAATTCACAAATGATTGTTCTCAAAGATAAATCGTTTCGTCATCAAAACCTTTTGAGCTCCTTTCTCACAAAGATACTGTAAAATATTAGTAAAACCACGAGCGTCATATACTGCTGTTTTATATATGCTTCTTACTGTCTGTTTGTATCCAGTAATATGAATGGTAAAAGTTATAGCCACAAAAAATTTTACGATAGCTCAGTTTAAAAAAAAAAAAATTAAATAAAACAGTTTTTATTTCGCATCATTTCCTTTAAGGAAGTATTATTTAATGCTAAGAAGAGAACCTCTCCCTCCCGATTTATCCTATAACGCTGAGTAGCATGCGATTTTAAGGACTTTTTCATGCTGATTTCAAAACTATGTTTTATTGGATTAATGCGCTCATGGAAAACTATTGCGTCGAAATACATAAAATGGGATATTTCTTATAACTCTAGTCAAAACAATCTTTTCTCATCGTATGCTTGCCAGTGTCAGTGTCAGCGTATTAAATAACATTTAATTTCGAAGGGCTTTTCCAGTATGCAATATTACCAAAGGAGAGCCAAGCAAGAATGTACACTTAGTTCGCACGCTTTCTTTTCACACATATTTAAAAATATATTTTGTACGTCATAGAAAATTATTATGCAATCGAATGACTAAAGATGATATATGAATGTACAAGGGAAGTTATATTACCTTATACGTCCATGTATCATGTAGTTTATATGTGCAGCCGAAAAAGCGACCCTTGCATAAAAATATAATGAACATTACACCAAAAAATCGATATATATGTCAAAAAATAGATAAGAAAAAAAATGTCCTATTTTATCGAAAAACCGATATCTTGTTCACTTCGCCGTCCCATGTCATTTAATAATTTAAAATCATTGATATCCAGTTTTATGTAGCATATCGGAAGGCTATCAAGAAGAGAACTGTTAGCAGTTGAAAATATTGGCATCTACTTGTGTGGCCTATGTTATCCTGAGAGAAAAATAGGATGATAATACGAGGGTGGTCTGAAAGGTTCTCGGCCTAACAATGAAAAAAAAAAGAATTTATAATTTCAAATTTTTATTTTTCAACATAATCTCCCTTAAGACTAATACATTTATTCCAGCGATGCTCAAGCGCTATTATCCCGTCGCTGTAGCGGTTCTCAGTAAGATTTGCAAAATACCCCTCTACAGCTGTAATCACCATTTGATTCGAAGAAAAAAGCTGACCAGAGAGGAAGAGTTTTAGTTTTGGGATGAGACGGAAGTCAAAGGGAGCCAAATCAGGGGAATAGGGTAGATGTTCCAACAATTCATAGTGCAGATCCCTTAATTCTCCCATTGCCAAAACACCTTTGTGGGCAGGTGCATTGTCCTGATGAAAGATGATTTTTTTCTTCTGCAAACCCGGTCATTCGTCTTTCGAATTTTTTCATCTAGTCTGGTTAAAAGATCGGAATAATATTCCCCGGTTATTTTTTTACACTTTTTAAGATAATTAATAAATAAAAAGCCTTTTAGCATCCCAAAACACCGATGCCATGACTTTCCTGCTGATGGAACCAACTTTGTCTTCTTTGGCGCTGAACAACTGGCTTCTGTCCACTGTTTTGACTGCTGTTTGGATTCTGGTGTGTAATGGTGAATCTAACTCTCATCTATAGTAATAAATCGAGGCACAAAATCCGTTTTGTTCTTGTTAAAACGCTCCAAGCACTGTTCAGAGATTTTCATGCGAGTGCGTTTTTGATCAGCTGTGGGCAAGTGCGCACCCATCTTGCGCAAACCTTTTTTCATTTGCAGTTCTTCATACAAAATATATCCTACACATTCTTTTGAAATGCCTATAGCCTCAGCACTTTCACTCGCCGCTCATCCAATACCATATTGTACACTTGATCAATGATTTCTGGTGTTACACTTTTTGGACGACCTTCACGTGGATCTTCAAGGCTGATGCGGCTCGTTTAAACTCGGCAGCCCGTTTCTTAATTGTTGAAAACGAAGGTGAAGAGTGCCCATAAACTTTTCTGCACTCCGAATGAATTTCTTTTGGCGTTAAACCTTTTACAAAGAATTTTAGAACCGCACGATGCTCAGTTTTATCCATTTCAAGGGATGCAGACAACACTTTTGCTTCAGACAGCTGTATAAAACAAACTACATGATAGAATGACTTGCAATTTCACATGGATGCTGTTGACAGATGTACCAACTTAGAAAAAAAAGTCTCTTGCCAATAGTGTTGCCATCTATGGTCGAGGCCGAGAACGTTTCGACCACCCCTTGTATATTCTTCAGCAGACATGACTAGAAAATACAACATTAGCAATTAAATTCCAAAAAGATATGCATATTCAAATATTAATTATTTTGAACATAAAATGCTGCAAATCTCCGGGAACAGTTTCCATGAAATCCTGTTCAGAATTCTATTAAAATACTCAGACTGGAGAACAAGTCCGCGCGGTTAGCCGAGTGGCTCTGCGCTTCGCAACCATATGCATGGGAAAGGAATATCCTGTGTTCGATTCCGTCGCCGACGTGAGGAGCTTAAGGATCTTTCTCAGACAAAGCCAAGTTAGCCGGTCTTGGGAGTGGACTGCTGGGTTTTTCTCCTCAGTTTATCTGGGGTTTTTTCCTCACGCAAGCAAGCAAATCGGCCCCGTGAACACATGCATCTATAGACATAGGACACACCGGGAGGCATAGGGGCTAGTCACCTTATGTATCCTCGGAACGGGTACGGCTTAGAAGGGCTAAGGATAGCTCCGTAACAGGCCACTAGGCCTAATACGTGAAGGGAAGAAGAAGACTGGAGAACAAACACAAGTGTTCAGAGAAGTAAATGATAGTTAGTTAGTATCAGCATTTGGGTATCAGATAACTCTAATCAACTACTAATGACTCATTACCTACAACGTAATATTATGCAAAATTGAGTGACATAAGAAGAAATACTTTCTTCATTGCACTTAATATGCGTAGCGAACATGTATGTTATCAATTTGTTGGCTAATAAAATAAGAAGTTTTAAAACTGCTCCTGGAATGGCATTTTATGGAATAACAATTTTACTTTCAGGAGGATATGCTAATCGCTCTGCTATAGAGTCGCCATTTGATAGACATAGAGATGAAAATCCAGTGTGAAATATTACTAAAGGAACACCAAGCAAGAATATGCACTTAGTTTCAGTTGCGCACCCAGGGAGGGGGCCAAAGGTTCCTGGCCGCACCCAAAAGAAAAAGGAAATAAACACTAGAAAAATTTCCAAAAATCTTTTCCTAATTAAAATTAATTTTTTTATTTATGTTGTGTCTTCTATTTCTATACTACTTATCATGTATTGATAAACACTGCAGATGCTCAGTCATAGGTCGTATGCAATGCGTAGTGTGTATTCGTAAATCGTCTACTCAACTCGCCCCCCCCACAAGATTAAATCCTGAATGCGCCGCTGCTTAGTTTGCATTCCTTTAAAAGAGTGCAGGCTAATTGTATGGGAGATGAATTCCCAATAGTTCATAGGCATGCTCTATAATGACTCAGTCGGATAACCTTCGAAATTATTCACAACAGTAATGGTGGTAATGATTTGGGTAACGGTGTAGTGTTTAGGTGGACACTTTCGTCAGACATTGAAAGAAAATGACAGATTAACTTACATCATCGCCTCTCTGGAACAATGTATATTAAGCTTCCAACTAACAGAAAAGTTTATTGGCAACTTGAAATTGGTACTGGTCACTTAGTAGCGCAATGGTTTGGGAGAAGAGAAGGAAATTGTCCATCGAACGAAATTGATAGTTGGAATGGTAACACCAAATGATTTCTGCAATGTTATTCGCATAGTACAAACATTGACAACGAATGTGTCCCCATAGATCGGAGATGGCTATGTGACGTTCCATACTTTCTCCAAAGATAATTGGGTCAACAAAATAAAGTTTAAAATACAAGAGTTATCGGAGCTTCTCAGTATCGCGATGATTTCATTCGGTTAGAAGATGGAATTGAAAAGACGTGAAGAACCTTGTGAATAAAGGGTTTAGTCTGACGATGATTTAGTCAGTCTTATATGATGACAGAGCTTCTCCCTCTCCCACTTCAGAAACTGGAATTTCATTCCGCGAACGTCGTAAATTATAACACTCAAATGAGACACAATCAACTAGGGTTATGAGAAACCAAGTTACTTCGCTGTGAAATACCATCGAGCCCAACACTTTAAGAAGAGATAAGAAGTCGTTGAAGAAAGAACAATTATTTTCAAAATAATTAACTATATATATATATATATATAATTAAAGAATCGTCAGATTTTAAACAAAAAATAAAATTCTGGCACTAATTTTCTCACCATTTCGTATGACACTAAGAGTACATTGCTGTTCTGTTTATATATCCAATTACCAATTATATAGCATTGATGTCCTGTTAATAGATGGCACTGTATTTCTTTCAGAGGTAGCCGAAGGTTTTGTATGCCCAGATCCTGCTGATATTGATCAACCAGGACTTTACAGCCGTCATGCTCACCCTACAGACTGCAGGAAATTTTATGTCTGTATCGACAGTATTGCACGACCCTATGGATGCAGTATCGGAACGGTATTTAATGTCGATAGTCTCCAATGTGATGATCCCGAGAATGTCCCTGGATGGTAAGTAGTAACTGATGTGTTCTTTAAGGAAAGTGATGGCGTTCAAATTATTTATTAAGTAAAATCATTTAATCAGTAAAAGAAATGCACAGCGGATATACTTCTAATTACAACGCATAATCTCTGCAGATATTTACGGGTTTACTCATCAGTTGGTTGGTTGGTTAGTCAGTACATTCATACTTTTGACTAACTATGCAAAACCAAAATAATTATCAATGGGAGCACGCTCCAAGAGGTTCCTTAGCTCAGTCGATATCGACGATGCACTTTAGCTGGAAAGAGTTCTGAGAGTTCGAATTCTGTTTAGGGCAAAGAATCTTGATAAGGTTATTTTTATCTGAAGGTGGGTTAGACGAGAAAAAAAAAAGTCGGATTTTTCTTCCTGGAAAAACAAGAAAACCAGCAAGAAGAAGAACACGTAATTTACAGACATACTAGTCTCATAACCAAACCCGTTTCTACATTTTCCGGGGCCCTGTGCGAAATGGAAAATCGGGGTCTTGAAAGTTAGTAACTTTTATGTAAATTTTAAATGGAAGAATATCTTCTTAATTAATTAATTAAATCAAATATGAAAAATATTTATGCACATAAATAAAAAAAAGTATGCTCTTTAGCATCAATTTAAGCAAAGGAAAAAATTAGTTAAAAAATAAACGTGTTTGTATGTACATGATATATTATTTTATTATGTAAGTACACATTATCATATAAATACGCCAGAACAATGATTTATTTAATAATATAAATAATAATATAAAAATATGAAAAAAATATCCATTTTTACTATAAAGAATGAAATATATGTATAACAACTTATAAGATTTAAAATAAATCTTAATATATTAAATTTTATTTTTTTTAACCTAATGCGCTTATCAATAAAATCATTTATAACGCTATCAAAATTCAAATGTTTTGTAATTCAATGCTCTATAGATATTATTGCCATTGACGACAAACGTTCTTGAGATCGCAAATAGGTTTTTATTAATTTTAATTTGGAAAATGATCTTTCTGCTGATGCGACCGTAACTGGACTGGTGAATAATATTTTAAATGTCGTAGTAATATTTGGATAAATATCCGACAAATTATTTGGAATTATGAATTTTAAAATATTAATAGGTGCATCTTCTGGAACAATATTTCTAAAAATAATTAATTCATTGAAAAATTCAGATTCATCAATATCTGTATTTAATTTTTGATACAGCTGTTTGCAGCAAAATTCTAATTCATTTTCTGTGATTTTTCTTATTAATTTCATATCATTAAGAAATCCAAATTATTTTTCGTGAATTTCATACAATTGAAATCTTTTTTTTTTGACAGATTGTAGAGCAGTTTCTAAAATTACAAAAAAAGAAATTTATCCTAAAATTATCTTTGTTATCACCTATGTGTGATTCATCAGGCGTTTCATAATCAAAAAATAAATTTCTTCGACGTACTCGACTTTCTTTAAATTTAATTTCTATTTCTAGTATATTTGACAGTTCTTTAGCAATCTCAAAACAGCTATCAAATCCTGATATTCTCTGCTCTTCAAAGTACTGCACTAACTCTTTAATATGCTTTGTTGCTACGTCTATGGGAATTTCTGCATTTTGTAATATTTGACTTACTAAATTAACTTTTGACAAAAGCTCATACCAAATTACAAGACTTAGTATGAACTCAAATGAATCTATTTGTTCATATATTGAAACCACTTCTACTTTGATAGTATTATCTGATGCAGTTTTAAATAGTTCTTTTAGTGCATTTAAAAATTCTGGAATTTGAAAACGTACAGCTCTAACTGATTCTATTCTACATTCCCATCTTGTATCACATAACGGTTTTGGAGTTAATTGTTTAACAAATTTCTTTAACATGTCCCAATGTGAAGTTGAGGCGGCAAATAATGTATATATTTTTTGTATGACATTAAAAAAATTTATTGCTATAATTGATGATTTTGCGACATCTCCTAAAATCAAATTTAAATTATGACAGACGCAAGGAGTATAAAATGCCTTTTGATTTAAAATGCAAGCACGGACTCCCTTATATACTCCTTTCATATTCGCTCTGTTATCATACGCTTGTCCTCTACAATCTGACAATTTAATATTTAATTTATTCAAAAGTGATTTTATATTTTCATATATACCTTTACCAGTAGTGTCATTAGTTGTTAAAAATGTAAAAATCTAAAAATTCCTGAAATTTGCTCCTGATGACTAACATCAGGAGTACAATCGAGAATTATTGAATAGTACTTTGCCTGTCGTATCATATTTAAATATTTTGTTGAATTTTGGTTCCCATATCAACAGTTAATTCATTTTGCACAATGGGTGATAGATACGAATTTTGTTTCTTACCTATAATTTTTTTTTCCTCCGAACATCGCATTAAATGATCTTTTAAAAGTGGATCAAATTCTGCAATTAATTCTATGATTCAAAAAAAATTACCATTATGGGCTGTGTACAAGGTATCAAAATTACCTCTAAAAGCTAAATTATGTTCCGATAAATAATGAATCGCTGCTACTATTCGTCTTAAACCATTTCTTAACCGTTCTGCTTCAAATTTTATGACATTTTGATTTGCCTGATAAATTGTATTGTGATTTTTTAAATTACATTCCATTTGTGTCCATGAATACATGCATTTCATGTGCACTGGATTTCGTTCGTGCGACTTTAATCTTTCACTTACATGTCGCCAGTCAGAAAAGCCATTATTAGATAAAAAATTATCAGAAGAAGAAAATAATTTGCAACAAAAACAAAACATAGAGTTGGAAGAGTTTGAATATACGCGCCATCTTCTGTTTTGCTTCTCTCCGTTTGCAATTGTCCTAACATAGTGAGCTGTGGAAAAACACCTCTTGTTGTCATCTTTTGGAAAATCGTTTTCAGTCGGAGGAGACGGTGGACCACACTGTACAACTTGTGTTAGTGTTGCATTGTTCAAAATTTTGAGCCATGTTGCTGGATCATCAGTAGTAAATAGTTCACCTTCCTCTGGTGTCTCAGTTTTAGGATCTTCAATGCTCATTGTTTGACCAAACGCGTCATGTTCTCTGCTTCTTTTGAATATTTCAGAACTCTCATTATTAATTAATGTTGAAGCCGAAGAACTGTTTGTAGTTATTTCAGAACTCCCGTTATCAACTGATATATCTGAACAAATATATGAGTTCAACTTCATAAATTTAAACAGTGAATTTCTTTGACGTTCCTCAGCCGCTTCTTTTTCTTGTTTTCGCTTTAGTTTTTCATGTCCACTTGGGTATTTTTTTCAATAATAATCTCTCTCACGACTAGTCATACTCTAGAATTAAATACGGTAGATTTAATTATAAAATAAGTTAATAAATTAAAACAAAACTACTTACCTGATAAATAAAATATATCTAAAATAGATAATATTAGAAAATAAATAAATCTAATATAGATTGAAAACTGCTATTGAAGAAAAATTCTGATGTCGGATAACCTAAAGCCAGTTTACAAAATATATTTTTTAAGATGATTTGCAAGTAATGTTACATAAAAATTGCCATGATAGTACGTGTATATACTTGTTCATAAAATCATAAACTAAAATAAAAAAAACTCCTTAAAATTATTAAAAACACCTTTTTTTAAAATGCGCTTTTCCCTATTTAACACTATGTTGTACGATATTGTTATATATCTTAGAGTAGTTTCAAATACTACCGTTCTAGCGCTACGATCTTAGTTCGCTTACTATAACAACAATAGTTGGTTGTAAAATTATATACATATATTTTTCTATATAATAATATTTTTATATAATAATTACAATATTAATTTATATAATAATTTAAAAAAATAACTGATTTTCTTTTTTCAATTTTTTGCGCTTTGCGGGGCTCTGTGCCACCGCACAGTTCGCACACCCATGAACACGGCCTTGCTCATAACCTCAGTTGTTTCGGCTTTAATTTCAAATAACCACACTCCAATTGATAAGCATTTTGGTACTGTATAGTTAAGCTATTGTGTAAAAAAGAGAGAGAGAGAGAGTGTAGAAAAAAGTTTCTGTAGTGGGTGGCTAAAATAGAACTAGTAAGTCGGCTTGTGCGACGACAATGTTAGGGTCATTTCACTTTGAGACTATGAGGTACATAAGAAGTCAAAATACAAAAAAGTATAAAAGAAGACGTTTGTATTTTTGCATTGCATATTTTGGCGTTTATCGCATGCAGTTAATGAAAATGCAGAATAGTTTCCATTTCGAATAGTTTGATGCACCATCCGTTTTGTCAATCTCATTTTCTCGTAGAATTCGACTCCGCGTGTTCGAATTGACGAAGCCTAGATTGATAGACACCATCTTTTAGAAACCTTTTCCAGTAAGCACGTTTATTTAAAAGGATTCATGTATTATTTGTAAGCGTCTGGGACCAGAGAAAGCTGGATGCTTTCTTTCTACGTCTTGTCTACAAATTCAATGTGGGACCTAGTGTGAGGAAGTCAGAGAGTATTAAGTACGACACTTTTTGTGTGAAAAGCGCCTTAGTTTTCAAAGTGCACGAAGTCGCTCTAGTTTCGAAGAGTTGATTACTAATTTTTAACGTTCACGTGATAAAATTAATTTGTACCACATGAACGTCAAAGGATTAAAAAAAAAAAAAAAAGTCAATAGCGAAATGATATGAAGCCCGATTTTTTCAGAAAGTAATTTTGAATACCCGTTGGAGTGATTTCTAATTTCTTCTTATTTTTTTTTCTCTCTCTCTCTCTTCGAAACTAGACAATTATCACTTAAATAGCTGTATTTTATCTCACACAGTGAAGCACTTAACTGGGTTTGTCAAAATTTCAGATATATTTCATGGATACTAATTCAGATATATATATATATATATATATATATATTAAATTGTTGAGAAACATTAATAATATCTTTCTTTATATGTTTAAGGAATTATTATATTGCCCTGTTTATAGTTTTAATATATATATATAACATAAATTAATGTTTCTCAACAATTTAATATTTTTCAAACGATTTATATTTACTTTAAATACATAAATTAGAAATTAAATTTAATTTATTTAAATTAAGCTTTAAATAAATGAACGGATTAGCGTCTTGATACGGTATCTAAATAAATAAATAATCCTCCTGATTTACGCTCTCGCATAGACACACACTTTGCCGTGTAGGCATTCGAAACCGAAATCCCTACGGAATAGATTGGTTACTCCTTATTCCAGGAGTGTCTTGTGTCTGTAGAAGTGTGTTCACGGGACTGGTTTTTACCTGTTCTGAGAGACGAAAAACCAGAGTTTTCGGTTGAAAAAACCCTCCATCTTCGGATGAGACCGGCTAACTCACCTTTAGTCGAAAGAGACCAGAGAAAGGTTCCTCACATCACTGACTGGAATCGAACTCAGGTATTTCCGACCAAAGGGCTTCGTCTATACTGACTATAAATCTAAATAAATAAACATACATAGTATTTGTATTCTTATTTTTTAAAAGGCATATGATCTACGATATTGACTTGAAGCAACAAAACCCTTTATCTGAGCTATATATATGTATAGGAAATTTAACAGAAAACAATCATAATTTTTATGTTCAACTTTAATTATTTATACTTTTAATTCTTCAGTTTTAAATGTCATTGTTTGGGGCCCTAATTTTTCACAGTCCCCAGCTAGAGCCTCGTGCACCTAGTACAGCCCTGCACCTAGTTAAAAGTACTGTTGCTAAAGGAACATTACTAAAAACAGCTAAATCTTAAAAAAAAAAAAAAAAAAAAGCTAGAAAAGAGCTAAATAGGAGTTGAAAATAAAAATTTGAAGCTAATATCCCCCCCCCCCCCAATTCTATTTTTTTTTGGGAGAGATTCTGCACAAGTAGTAGCAGATACTTTTCAGTTGCTTACTTTACTCAAGATGAAATGGTGCTTGCATTGATGTGGCTTGAGACATCTTCCAAGTGGTCTTCTGCGCTTAATTCACAGCGTTTTCACTTAGATTTTCAGCTGTATTATATGTGGCCATCGTTCCGGTATTACTCAGTTTGATGCTGGTAAATGATAGTCTTTACAACACTTGTTATTGTTACACCTTAGGCCATTTTTGACTGACAAAATAGCTGTCAGCATTGACAATTCCACCTTGTTTCTTAATTTAGTTTTAACTTCACTCATGGAACTAAAAATTCATTCAATATCCGCATGAATTCGGCAGTATTAATAAATTTATTGCACATTGAGCAATTTCTTTAAATAGATTCATTCCAGGTGCATCTTTGTATTCTCGTACTTCAGTCCAGAATAGCTCAGTGTTTTCCATATTTGTCCTTTTATCTAAGTGGATAGCATTGTACTGATATTCAGCAGCAGCAATATCTTTTTCTGATTTCAGCATTATATCTAAGATGGGAGTACCAGGTTCTTTTATATCTTTTAGGATATGGTCAACAGAAAAAGAAGAGATCATTCTTAACATATTGCAGTTTTCAGGCTATCTTCTCTTAAGCTGTTTGTAGAGACCAAGAATATAACTGCCTTGCTCTATTTCTAAGATTGTGCTCATCATTTTGTGTTATTTTATTTTGTGTCATCAACTATGAAATTTTTCTTTCAAATCTGTAACCAAGATTTGTGTTTGGGATCCAAATAGTCATCAATCTCTGACTATAGAGGGTTGACTGGATGATGGTAGCACTAACATATTAGCAACAGAGCGAATGAAACGAGAAAGGTCTTCAAATAATCTCGTCTTATCCGCACTGGTAGGTTCGAAAATTTTGTTAAATTTCTGAACTTGAACTAGAACAGGATGCAAAAATAAAAGGTACAACAAATCCTTTTCATCTTTGTACATCTCCCACAAAATTTGGGCTTTGCCATATTTCTCAGTCACACTCACGACTTCGAAGGTAGTTTTTAATTCCGACCACTGGCTGAGAAACTGTATACTGCAGGTTCAATGGGGAGCCACCTCTTTGCACAGTTGCTTACAGTTTTCAGAGTAGCATCATTTTCGTTGATAGTTTGATACAGCTCTTTGTACGCTCTTGTCTTGAAGAAGAATGTGAAACCACTTATACGTTTCGGCAACTAAAAATTCTAATTTTTTCGGGAGAGATTCTGCACAAGTGTGAGACATTGCAAGTTGCAATGAATGGCATACACGTCTAATTAAGATTAAGGAGAAAATATATGCCTTCGGTTGTTCATAAATGCCGTTATTGACACCAACTATAACACTGGCATTGTCTGTACCAATTGCAATGAGATTTTTAATGCTCAGTTTCTTGGTCAAGACCTATTTTTTCAGTGCGGTCACAATACCAGTAGCATCACGCTTTTCTAGAACCACCATGCATTGCCACCATGATGATGGCAATTCCTAAAATCTTATTCACTGTGATATCATTCGATTCATCTATTAACAAGCTGAAATTTCTATCTCCAATAACTGCAATTAGATCTTCTTCAAAATGCTCACTGAGAATATTTTTTACAATTGCAGAGCTCTTGGTTCAGTGCATTTTTAACTTGGGCATAATTTGACTGTCTCGGATGATATTTTTGCAAAGATTTACTATATGATCGCAACTGTTCAATGATGAGTGACAACAAAGAAATAATGCTAAGCTACCTTCAAAATTCTCATCAGATTTCTTCACAAGCATATTTGTAATAGGAACAACCTTATATGGAACTACAGCAAGATGTTTCTTAGTTTCACTATACTTTACAAGCTGACAATATTTAGCGGCTAATATTACATCTGCAAAATTTACAGTGGCCTTTTGTAGCGTCACCAGGAACTTGGTAAAAATATCAGCAGATATCGTTTGCCCTGTACACGATATCTGGTGGAATGAAGGTATTATGGATACTAGGATGTCAATATTGTAGAAAATTATTCTCAGAGTATAAAAAGGAAAACTACTGGTTCATCATCTAAGCAAAAGACCAGAAAACAGTTATTTAAAAGTCAAGGAACAAGAGTTCTCTTCAAGGCCTCTGAAAGTAGCGTTTGCACCCATAGCACCATGCAGATCGAAGAAAGTTCGATTCTCGGTGCCGATTGTAGGAACTTTTACTGTGTTTCTTCGACCGGTTTCCAAGTTAGTCGATCTCTGGCATGGGCAAGCATTTCCCTCCTCCCCCTCCTTTTTTTTTCTTTCAAATACTCTGGATTTTCTTCCCCCAAAACTCAAGAATCGAATTGTAGAATACTAATTTGTGGAATATTTAGAACAATATATTGTGTTGGTGTTGGGATCCACAAGATGGTGGCATTTGTCTGCCGTCTCTTCACCGAATGACGTGTTTAAAATTGATGATAGCAATGGGTCAGCTATCCAAGATTGACTAACGGTGCAGTTTGATTGCTCCTCAGGCTCCAAAAGTTAGAGCTAAAACAAACTCGCCTATTCTCTACAGGAATAAAAGGCGTTAGCGGAGTTTTCTTAAAAAAAAAAAAAAGTTGGGGAATTCAGAAGACACACTCAAAACAAACTTAATTTTATTTTTTTTATAAATAAAATGAAAAAGAAAATCCTGTAATGTTTTTAATTCCCCAAAAGAAATAGGCGGAACTACTTGTAGAAATAGGTAGGCTGCCAGCCTTCACTTAATGTCTTTCATTGACAGATTTCAAGACTAGGTATCTCTTTCCTAAACCAGACTGATATTGTTGACTGAAAGTGCACATTCTACTGTCAGTTTTTTATTTGGTTACTTGAGTTTGCGAAAAGAAAAATAGAATAACGAGGAAATGGCTAAAAAAAGAATCAAGAGATGACAATCATCCGTCAACCAAGGACTTTCACATTCATCCGCGCAATGTGGGAACAGAACTTTCAACCTGCAAGTTGGAGAAATTGAGGCGCTGTCCATCGGCTAAACAGGCAGAAAACAACAACACTAATTTGAGGGCTGCAATACTTCGAATGATAAAATAAGAATTCTGTTGTAAAATTAAAATGTTAAAATTAGTGTTAGATCCTGCAATATTATAAGGAACATATTATACAAAGCTATGCCAACCATGTAGATAATTAAATAATCAAAATTAATAACTCTAGGAACAAGACTTGCAATGGTTATGTTTTTAATTGCATTATATTGGCAACCTTGTCAGCGATTTCTCATGAAAACGGGGGGAGGGTAGGAGGATGAGGGACAACTGATGATGTTGTTGTTGTTGTTCACGTGGAATTAATTACAATAAACCAGGTAAGGCTATAAAACCAGTAATTTATGTAGGTCAACTGCGTATGTTTTTCTAGCCTACATTTCCAGGATGAAAAATTCAAGTTTCTGGGAGGTAAAACCCTGCCACCTCTGTATGACTAAATGCAGTAGTATTTTTGTACGTAGGTATCCCAAATACAGCTACTCCACTGTTATATTCCTCTCTTAAATCAATCTTATTACTTTAATGTCAGGTCTCGTATGGCAGACATCTATAGTATATTTCATTTATTCAATATTCTCGAATTTGAAAGAAAATTTGCAGTTAAAAATATAATTTATTTACATTTTGTTATCATTTATGTATTACGTAATGTTTGAAGTAATTACATACACACAAAGGTGCCTGTGGGAATAGTGTTTGCTTCCATATCACCAAAACAAAGGCGATTATATAAGTAGGTTCCAGTCTATTGCCAACTAAGAGGATTTTTTTCCTTTTTTTTTTTTTTCAGTCAGTGTTCCAGGATTAGTCGATATTTGGTATAGGCCAATCGGAGTTTTCTCCTGGAAGCTGAGGTTGTTAACCTCACCATCCAAGACCGTAGAACTCATACTATTCAGATAAATATACCTACTAAAACTTAGGACTAAGAGATGGTACAAATTCTCCGCCTTGCTTTTTCCCTTGGTGCCTGTGAAATCATTGCTAGGTTTAGGCTCAACTATCAGTGGTGGCCAAGGGTGAAAATTGGCTGCCTACTGATCTTGCAAAAGTTAATCACTATTTTTGTGTGTGCATATGTGCTAAAATATTTGTTTTAAATAATTTTAAAATGTGTGTTGTGTATTAATTTCAATTGGAATATTAGTGTTGTATATGAATATATGAAGCCAACCGTTACTATATTATTATGGCAACTTTTTAATTTTATTTTCATTTCCTTGCAGTGAAAGCTATTATGGAGATGTCGACGTCAAAACCCTGAAAAAGGCTCAAGGCTGAAACTACATGTAATGTCATCAAAGCAATAGTCAGCATTATTGTCAATTTTTGATGCCAGCTAAGCTATTGATCATATCTAAATTTTTCATTTTAAAACATCCCGAGCATTCCCTGCCGTCCACTTGTATTACCATGCTTTGAGGAAATGCTAAGAACTTGCTACTTGATCAGCCCTAGACTTGTGTGAATGACAGTTCACAGTTCCCTTATTTACTAAATGTGTGTTGCAGACACCCTCCCAATTTGCATCAGGAATTGTAATTAACTCTTGACTGTTAGATCATTTGATCAATCAGCATCATGTTTCGTTTTGTTTCATGTATATTCTGAATAAGTCATAAATCTCAACGAAACCATTCATCTCTTCAATAGAAATATTACAGTTTGTAAAAAATCTTTTAAATCAGATTTCTTCTGATTGCTGTGCATGCTTTTTCTGTATTTTGAGAAAAACATAATATCCACTTCATATTTTCCATTCCATGCATCATTTTCGAACATTTAGCAGTTCTATATTGTTATTTTATTAAACAGAAAAAAAAGAGAGAACATTTTCGGAGATCATTTGCCATAATTTTAATGAACTGTTTTGAAACTTAGAAATGTGTATTCAAAGTATACTGTATTTCTCAATGTCAGCATTATATGTACGAAAATAATTGTGTGTTTAAGTGGATGTAAATAAAATCTAAAGAATAAATGGAAGGGCTCTTACTCGTGTGTGTGTGTGTGTGTGTGTGTGTGTGTGTGTGTGTGTGTGTGTGTGTGTGTGTGTGTGTGTGTGTGTGTGTGTGTGTGTGTGTGTGTGTGTGTGTGTGTGTGTGTGTGTGTGTGTGTGTGTGTGTGTGTGTGTGTGTGTGTGTGTGTGTCATTTCTTACGAAAAATAGGCTTAGATTACTATTTCTAGGTAATCATATGAAGGGGCGGTTTGTGCATAGGCACTGCGGAACTGCAGCACCCCCAATTTTTCTAGATATATACTTATATTTGTTTGTAATATTTAATTTTATCATCAACAATCCTATATAATTCTTTTATTTTGCATAAAAAATAAGAAAAATCCATCTTGTAGCACTTAGGAGGGCCGAAGGACGCTAGCAGCACTGTGTTTACCACAGTGTCATATTGCTACGCGTGCAAGCATATGCACGCCATAGTGAGATGCAAGCTAAGCGTAATGCGGCACTGTCCGTCGCTCAGTTTTCATATGTTGTTATATATGCATTTTGCGCCAGTAGTAGAGTGTTCGCAGTGCTTATCGTGTTTACTCCGTCTCTTTAAATATTTGGACTTTACAATTAAAGACATAACATTTGTTACAGTTTTTATTTTAGAACATTATTGGGGTTATGATAATGGATTTTATTTTTAAGTAATTTTGAAATATACTAAACTATATAATTTTATCGATAATGAACAAAATTTTTTTATGTTTAATTTTTTTTTTAAATTTTTGCCATAATTTAGATATTTTATCCAAACATGTATATACCGTACTTGTATGTATATTTCGAAAGTTGCAGCACACCCACGATTTCAAGCACACGAGCCGCCACTGATCATATGTAACTTAATATGAAACTCTTTGAGTTTCTTATTTGGCTATGAAACAATATGGGATGTAATATCCCTTAACTTAAATAATTTCACATCGCCGAATTGAAGCCTTTGGCTCTTCATTTAATGAATTAATTAATATGAACGATTTTTAAAACAATGCACCAGAAAGCATTTTAACTTCATCTTTCATAAATCTTAATAAACATCAACAGGCGAAGTTCGGAGAAAAGGGAGGGCGAATCTGAAGCTATATGCATTCCATTAATTATAGGCGTCTCGCAGGGCGAATTTGAAATTCACGCATGCTCTTGTTATCATTCAGAGAGTGAGAGATGTGATTGAAGTCTGATTAGCGGAATAATGAATTACTGAACATTTAAAACTATACACAGTATTTAGAAATTTATGTACATTTAATCATACAAATAGTCATTTATTTTACAAATGATATTCTATCTTTTTCAATTTAGCTACTTGAATACAAATTGTATCCTACGGTTCTTCTTTATGAACTGGTCAATAACATCGTCACAAAAAGTCGGTTGTGACTTAACTTTCCTAAGCAACATGCACACTTGTAAAGGCTGGCTGAAGCTCACTGGCTAGAGCTACGTTGACTGTGTAAGGCCAGTGTTTAAACAACAGAGTGAAACGATGTGAAATGGCTATGAGCGCGCATGAAATCACAGTGCTGCTGTGAGAGCCTAGGATCTCCTACAACCGAGCAAGCCAAGGTAGCTTTGACTAGACGAGCAAGCATCGGCCTTCGATACACAACGAAGGCCGATGAAATTATTGCCGGGCAAGCTTATGACGTCCCTAAATGGAATGCTTATAAATGCATGCATTTATTAACAAATAATCAACTAAAGAAGTAATATTTCTTTATTAACAAATAAATATTACTTCTTTCTCAATTAATGAGCTTGCGAAGCAAGCATGGAGAATTCGCCCCTGGCGTCTCCAGATGGAAGCATGATCCGAAACTTTGTAGAATGGTGTAAGGGTCGGATTAGGCACAGCTGTTTTAACCTAAATGAACTTAGGGTAAAACAGCTATTCTGTGTCTAAATTCATTACCCTAAATGAACTTAAAATCTCATATGGCACCATGAGTATTGGACCACCTATAGTGAACGGGAAAGTGAAAATACATAAAAATACGAGCATATGAATATGAATATTCGTATTTTTTTTTCTGTGTACTGAATTCGAAGATCAATTTTGAGCATATTTTTAGACAGGTAATTCGACAACGCTTTGATTGCAATTCTACTTATTTTTAAATTATCAATCCTTAAGAAATTCAGAAAAAATGAATTTCAATTTCTTAAGAGGAAATTCAACTGATCCGAGTTCACATTGTGTACTTGAACTAAACTGACATGCAATTAAAAAATACGATGAAATTGGGAAGACCATTAGAAAGTGCGGGTGGGCGATCATTGAATAACTGAATTGAAAATCATTGAATTGAGTGATCTTCCTCCAACACTTTCTACATAAGAAGGCGATGCCAGACACCATAAATGCCTTGGAAATCAAGCGCCACTTGTGATTTCCAAGAAGACTCGTAATTAACGAACACCGATATGGATTCTGCCATTATGTCTTCTGAAGAGGTATAATAGCAGAATCCATATTGGTGTTCGTTAATCAGTTGATGGAAAATTATTATTAAAATAATATTGAAAGGAACACCAGCCATCTCTCTAGTATTGAAGACAATAGAAAACATTTTGAAATAGCCAAAGTGATCTATGATGCCAAACCATCAGAATTGAATATCTCACCATCAGAATTAAAAAGTCTGAACTCATTAAAACGAAATAGTAACATAGTTATCTCCAAAACCGACAAGGGGAATAAATCACTGTAGTCTTTGATACTAATTCATGCAATCGGAAAATGAATTTACAGCTCAAAAACTCAATAAGTTTCTGGATGAAGCAACATTCATAGATCACAAAGCCATCAATAGACTCAAAACACACATGCAAGACCTCCTAGATTATACGGTTCTCCTAAATTACATAAACATAACTGACCACTTAGACCTGTTGTGGATTCTATAAGCAGCCCCACATATAAAATATCAAGATTTCTGTTTAACCTTCTTTGTCCCTTCATATGCCACTCAGCTTCATCAATAAAAAATTGCACAGAATTTCACACAAAAATAAAAGGCATTAAATTGTCAGATACAGACATTTTAATAAGCTTCGACATTGTCTCTCAGTTCAATAATATCCCTCACAAAGACAATCGAATTTTTAACCCAAAAATTTCCATCTGATATTGTGGAATTATTTAAATTTACAATCACATCAGATTACTTCACATGGAAAGAAAATATATGAACAAGAGGAAGGAACAGTAATGGGCACACTCTTATTATCTAACTTAGCCAACTTTTTTCTTGAACTCCTAGAAGATAAACTTTTCGCTCTCGAACCAAAACCCACAATATGACTACGATATGTTGATGATGTCTCTGCAGTCTGGAGTCACGCGGAACAAGAACTTTACTCATTTCTAAATAATAACAACCTACCTCCACACATCAAATTCACACTAGAAAAAAATCATCACAAAGTATTTCCTTCCTCGATGGTTTTGGTTTTCGATAGGCAGAAGTGGAAATGGAACCAACTTTTTCAGGTCGTTATATCAACAATACATCGGCTCACCATCCATCTCAAAAATACAGCATCATAAAATCTTTGGTATCCAGAGCACACAAATTTGTTCCTCTGAAGAATCTGTAAAACAAGAATTGGAAATTACTAAAGATACAGCCTTACTAAATGGATATAATCTAATAACAACTCAAAAAATTATTATTCACTCTCCTACACATCAACCCCAGACAAGAAGCTCACAGGACTTCCATACCATACATCAAAGGCAGTTCCGAAAGTTTGTCAAAAATTATAAAGAAATACATTTATATATATCAACCAAATTCACAATTTGTTACCTTCTCCAAAACAAAAACTCTCACACTGATGCTACTTGACGTATACCAAGAACCATGTTCTTGCTATGGACAGACAGGAAGATCTATAAATATACGCATCTCTGAACAACAAGACCACATCCTTCTTGTCAAACACTCAAATCTGGCTCCCGCATCATGGAGTTGAAAACGTCAACCGCAATATCCAATGACAACACACCAAGCTATTCCATCGATCCATATATAAACATGAGCGTTTGTATAAAGAAAGTGCTGATGCCTTACGTCACAGATCCAATCTTAGCCGTAACGACTCCCTCTCCCAAAATCTGGGAAATTGTTATCCTCAACTGTATAAAATAAATTTATCAGTTATATTTTAATTTAATTTAATTACAGTCCAATAGTTTTTCATCCTTAAACTGGACAAGCTGCGTAGTGATGGAACAAAGGTGGTATGTCAACATTGTAATATCCATTTTTCCGCTGCTCATGGAGGCAGAAGCAACATCTACATGGCGAGAAATATAAGGAGGCTGAAAAGCCTCTGGCTTCAGTTAAAAACATCGGCTCGCTTATGGTGAGACGTGATGGTGATAGTGAAAGCTATAAAATTGCAGCAAGTGAAGCTCTTGTTGCTTATCATACTGAGCGTCACGGCCAAAGTTTTCGCACAAATGACTGCTTGTTGATATTGATAAATAAAATTTATGAACCAAAATTTTCTTCAGCACGTACCAAATCAGAAGCAATAATTACCAACGTTTTATCACCATACATATTAGGAGAAGTAATAGAGAATTTGAATAAAACAAAGCATTGCAGTCAGTTTAAATGCATCAAACAAAAAACATCAAACTTTTTCCAATCGTTGTACGGTACTTTTTGTCAAATTGTAGTGTTCAAGACAAAATTATAGACTTTATTTCCTCCGACCTACAGCGTGCTGTGTTGAGTGAAGGAAGTGACAAATTTGCCTTACAAAATAACAGGGGCGAATTCTCCATGCTTGCTATGCTTGCTGCTCAAGCTCATTAGTTGAGAAAGAAGTAATATTTATTTGTTAATAAATGCATGCATTTATAAGCATTTCATTTAGGCTTTTATTTTTGTAGAAAGAAGACGTCTTAAGCTTGCGCGGCAATAATTGAGCTTTGCGTTGCGTATCGAAGACCGATGCTTGCTCGTCTAGTCAAAGCTACCTTGGCTTGCTCGGTTGTAGGAGCTTCCAGGTCCTCGCAGCAGCACTGTGATTTCATGCGCTTGCATAGCCATTTTTTGATTAAACACAGGCCATACGCAGTCAACGTAGCTCTAGCCAGTGATCTTCAGCCAGCCGTTACAAGTGTGCGTCTTGCTTGGGAAAATTAAGTTACAACCAACTTTTTATGACGATGTTATTGACCAATTCATAAAGAAGAACCGTAGGGTAGAATTTGTATTCAAGTAGCTAAATTGAAAATGATAGAATATCATTTGAAAAATAAATGTTGTATTTGTATGATTAAATGTACATAACTTTCTAAATACTGTATATAGTTTTAAATGGTCAGTAATTCATTATTCTGCTAATCAGACTTCATTCACACCTCTCACTCCCTGAATGATAACAAGAGCAAGCATGAATTTCATGCTTACGAACAATGTCTATATATATATATATATATATATATATATATATATATATATATATATATATATATATATATATATATATATATATATATATATATATATATATATATATATATATATATATATATATATATATATATATATATATATATATATATATATATATATATATATATATATATATATATATATATATATATATATATTGTACTGCAATCTGGCAGACAAACAGTAAAAACTGTTTGTTGAGAAAGTTCACAACCACAATGCAGTTACACAAGACAATGATGAGTTTAAAATATTTCTAATTATGCAATGAATTGTTCATCACCCTGTGTGTGTGTGTGTGTGTGTGTGTGTGTGTGTGTGTGTGTGTGTGTGTGTGTGTGTGTGTGTGTGTGTGTGTGTGTGTGTGTGTGTGTGTGTGTGTGTGTGTGTGTGCATTCTTGTACACGAGTTTGGCTAACGATGGCTAGGATGTAATTAGACAAGTTGATTCTTGGGTTTATATTTAGATGTTTTGGATTCAACGTCATTTCCAAGGATTCCCAAATTTTTCTCTGTGTTATGCTATTGCAATGATGTAATAGTTCAAATTTATCCCATAACACTTGATGTTTCATTGGCTAAGTGTGTGAATTGCCCACAGTCCATTCAGTCTCCAACAATTAGATAGGGCTAGAACATAGCCAGAACATTTCTATTTGTGTTGTAAAGGAGGCATTAGTGGAATTTTCTTTTCGTTCTTTTTTTTTTTTTTTTTTGAAATTATCATATCGTTAAAATAATATAATAGGTTTTGTTGTTCAAAATTGTAACATTTATTATTATTATTATTATCATCATCATCATCAGCAGCAGCAGCAGCCTGTGTAGCTCTGTAGAAGTGGCGTTTGCACTCTACAGCGCTTTACCGCACGAAGAAAGGATTTGGTGGTTCAAATCTAGTCGCCGACTAGAGGAAATTTTTCTAAGCCTTTTTTCGACCGGTTCCCGAGTTAGTCGATCTCTGGCACGGGCTTTTTCTCCCGGAAACTCGGGTTTTTCGTCCCGTAAACTCAAGAAAATCGACCGTCGAACCCACACTATTTTCAGACATTAAAAATATTGTGTTAGGGTTAGGGACCACGAGATGGCGGCACTAGCTTGCCGCCTTCTTCGCTGCGTACCGATGAATCTTGGGCCAGCTATCTCTCTGATTGGCTACCAGTGGAGATTGAATTGCCCACCCAGTCTCCGAAAGTTAGATAGGGTAAACGGCCCTGATTACTCCCTATACGAAAACAAACAGGCGTTAGCTGATTATTATTATTATTATTATTATTAACATCTGACCTCCATGGAGTCACAGACTCATCATGGGTTGTACACACTATCACAAACAAAGCTCATTCAACTGTGCCTTAAACTGATTCAATGTATACAATCATAACACACTTAGGCAAATGCATTCATTCACCAAACAGTCTCCATGAAAAGAACCTAACCCTCACTCCTCTGCTCACCCTCATACCGTTTTCAAGGATGGCCTCTTGTTCTATCACGCTCTCCCATTATATGAGAATTTTCATTCATGTTAACCTGATAACGATCCCTGACAAATTTATATGTCTCGATCATATCCTCCATTCTATTCATGATGCTTTGCAATTTAGCATATTTCAATCTATCTTCATACTCCATATTTCAAAGACCACTAACCACCTTTGTGGATATTTGCTGACTCTTTCTAACATATCCTCATCACCGTGAAAATCTGGCGATCAAATCAGTGCACAATAATCCATATGAAACCTTTTACAATGGAATCATCATCATCATCATCATTATTATTTATATGGGCACCTCATGGAGTCAAAACACTCATCGCAGTAGATCAACTCTATCCATTAGCAAAATACTTATCATGCATCTTAAACCTATTCATTGTTGGGGTTCTCAAAACCACCTATAAAAATTTATTTCACTCATTCACCACTCTTCAAATAAAGAACCTAGTTTGCACACCCTTATTAACAACACTCTTAGATAACTTTCAAGTGTGATTCCTTGTTTTTCCTCTACTCCTCATTTATCTAGGATGTTATTCAGACAAGTTGATTCTTGGGCTTATATTTAGATGTTCTGGATCCAATACTATTTCCAAGGATTCCCAAAAAATTCTCTCAGTTTTGCCATAGCAATGGTGTAATAGTTTAAATTTATCCCATAACACTTGATGCCTCATTGCTTAAGCATGTGAACTGCTCACTTGATCTTCAACAGTTAGTCATTGACATTTGCTTGAATTAGAACCTCTTTATTTCTAGGTCAAGTCACATCAAGGTCCCCCACATCATTTCCATTATCTGATGTGATGGCTTTACAAATTGTGAAATGTTGCCACTGAATTTCAGGTCCTTGTCCTCCACCACCACTCCCAAATCTATTATCTCCACTAAATCCTTTAAACTTTCCCCACCAAGTGCATACTTTGCGTCCTATTGTTCTTTACCAAACTTCAAAACATTTCACATCTTTGCAGCATTGAACTAGTTCCACTTACACACAAATAGCTCCACTTCCCTGCTCATTCATACAATCTATTCAAGTCCTCCTGGAAGGCTGTAACATCTGTTTAACTCTGCATTACAGTCCCCAATTTTGCATCATCTGCAAACAGCTGCATGTACCCATTAAAACCTGTCCCGATATCATTGAAATACAAATTAAATAACAATGGTTTCCCCATGCACACCACTAGTAACTTTCCTCTTTTGGGACACTGCATCCCTATATACAACTTTCTGATACCTATCTTGACAACCAATGACCGATCCAACTACAGCAGAAATACTTTGTTATCGAATCCAATTTTTCTCAGTTTATTATTATTATTATAAAAAAATCAGCTAATGCCTTTTTATTCCCATATATAGGGAGTAGACGAGGCCGTTTAGCCCTATCTAACTTTTGGAGACTGAGTGGGCAGTTCAATCTCCACTGGTGCCCAATCGGGGACAGTTGGCCCAAGGCTATCACTAATTAAGCAGCATGCAGTGAAGAGAGACGGCTCAACAAGTGCCGCCATCTCGTAGTCCCTGACCCTAAGACACTCGTATTTAATGTCTGAAAGAATGTGGTTTCTAGTCGAGTCGATTTTCTTGAGTTTACGGGACGAAAAACCCTAGTTTCCGGAAGAAAAAACCCGCTTGCTCGTGCCAGAGATCGACTAACTCGAGAACCGGTCAAAAAAAGGGTTAAAAAAATTTCTTCTAGTCGGCGACTAGATTCGAAACCAATAAGTCTTCCTTCGTGCGATCAAGCGCCGTGGTGTGCAAACGCCACATCCACTGAGCTCCAGGGAGTCCTAAGACTCATAGAGGGAGAGTGTGCCAACAGCATCGAATGATTGACCTCGTCCAACTACAAACTGCGCTCAAACTTGCTTAAGCTATTAGTAGCAGAGGCTCTACCAATCGACCGACCTTTGATTTAACAACTTGTCGTGTAATAATCTATCAAAAGCGTTTGTAAAATGTTGGTCGATTGGTAGAGCCTTTGCTACTAATGGCTCACGAAAAAAGTTAAGCAAGTTTGAGCGCGGTTAGTAGTTGGAAGGGATCTATCGTTAGATGCTGTTGGCACACTCTCCCTCGATGAGTCTTTGGACTCCCTTGAAGTGTCACATAATAATAATAATAATAATAATAATAATAATAATAATAATAATAATAATAATAAATCGAAGTATACCACTGTATATATGCATCTCTTTTGTCCAACACATTTGCCATCTTGTTATAATACATGCGTAAGTTAGTAAAACACATGATCGCCCTTTAACAAACCCATGCTGACAACCACAGAGACTTTCTTTCCACTCACTTGGAACCTGTGCTAATGGATAGAGTGGATCTACATAACATCTGTTTGATTTTATTATCAAAGTTCTAACTTTTTTAACTCTTATTAAAGAGGAGTGCCAATGCTCGTTAAAAAAAAGTTTTGCTTTGATAATAAAAGCAAAGCATAAAAAATTAGGGTCATTATGGTGAGTAAATAATTTGTTTTTTTTTTTTTTGTTTTTTTTTTTTTATTACCTGATACAGTAAAATAAAATTGAGTGAATGCGCTGCTGTTGCTATCCACTGAACCCACGTGCATAATATACATATTTTAAAGTCGATTATTGGTATCATTATTTGTTGTTTTATATGTCCATCAGAAAAGAGAAAGTGCGATCGCGTCTTAGTTTGTAGGCAAGAGGATCGTTTCAAACATTTGTTTTATAAAATAGTTTGATAGCTATTATGTCAGAATATTCAACTTATTTTCTGGAGCTGTGTGATGAAATTGACCACGGGTTGTTCATTGGCGGTATCGATGCCGCGGAAAATGAACAGCTACTATGTTTTCTGAGAATTACTCATGTTCTTACAGTCGATATTTTCCCTTTAAGAAAACCTGAAAATGTTGACCTACAAATGATGCACATCGTTGCAGATGATAAACCCGAAACGGATCTATTATCGCATTTTCGGGAAACAAATGAATTTATTAATGATGGAATAAAAAATGGTGCTTGCTTAGTACATTGGTAAGTTTATTTAATGTAGTGAAAGTATATATACATACAATCTTAAAAATAGACATATCGCCCATCTGAAAAAAAAGATCGTGGATGGTGCAGTCGAAAACAGACATATAGGCCAGATGAATGCACACACACACACAGTTAACATACAGTACATTAATATACACTAGCCTCTCAATCATCTTTACTATTTTCACAATGCATTCTCTGAATCTCAACTTAGTGTCCACTAGTATTCTTATATTCCCTGACGTCATTATTATTCTGGACATCCATGGAATCATAAGACTTATTGCAGGAGGGTTATATTAGATAACACAAATTATGTAATACTACTCCTTAAACCCATTCACCATCTCCATAGCCACCACTCTATTAGGCAATAAATTCTATGGTCTGACCACCCTCCGCAAAGGAAAAGTTACCATCACTTTCTGCAACTTCCAAGGATGGTCCCCTGTCCTCCCCCCCCCATGCACACACCATCACCCTTGTTTTACTACATATTAAAATCAATCCTGTAAATACCTCTGAACAGTTTGAATGTTGCAATCATGTCACCACACCTGCCAAGCTAGTTTGCATGTCTGCAGTCTATCCCCATAACCACTATTGTAGAGTTCTGATATCATTTTGATTTGCACGTAATAACATTCATTCTGCAGTATTTCTGTCTGAAATGTATACCTTTAAACTTGAGAGTACTGAACAGACATACATTATTATTTGTTCATAACACAGCAGTCTTGTTCAAGTCTTAGAGAGAGAGAGAGAGAGAGAGAGAGAGACTACATATAAGAATCATATATTGTCCTTCCCAACTTTGAAGAATAACACTGAAAGCCTCTGAATATATGTAGACTAAATAGCAGTATCCTCAATATAAACTGCAGGAGTTTATATTGAGGATACTCAATATAAACTTGAGTTTATATTGAGTATCTCATGCCATTTGAGTGGATAGTATACCCACTTTCCAACTGGCTGTGGATTTAAATCCCACTGTGGGCATGGATGTTTGTGAGTGTCTTTAGGTGGCAGATGTATTTCATCATCTGTGCAAGACCATGAACAACTCTGCTTATTAAATGCATGAAATGGCTTGAAGAGAATTCCATGTTTGGTCTCTAGAGCAAGATTTTCCAAATTATCTAAACCTTAGTCTGCCCATAGTATTGACATGCTATAGGCGTCTGTCCTTTCATTGGTGAAGTCTGCATTAAAAAAATAAATACATAAAAATAATAAAAAGGGGTGGGGGTATTCATGCCACTATATATTATCTATTCCCACAGAGTTCAAAGACTTAAGAGAATATTACTATATAAGAATAAAGTGTAATTCTTTAAAAGTTTATTCATAGACTCATTTTAAAATGTTTTCTTTTATATATATATAAATTTAGTTATAATCTATATATCTATCTATATATATGCATTTGGTTCACCACACACTGCCAGTTCAGCTCATTCAATAGTCTCATGTAAAAAAAAAAAAAAAAATCTAGTCCTAACTTCTTTATTTGCCACATCTTTATACATCTTTCAGGTATGGACCCTTTCTCTCATTCTTGTTTTCTACTATATATAATCAATTCTGTAAAATTCTTTCAACTTAAGTCTGTCATATTGGAGGTAGTTAAGAAGTGCTTGCATGAAGCAATGGCTGACTGTATACCTAGAGTCCGAATAATAAATCAAGTAGGGGTTAAATGGATGAATAACACCATTAAGCTTGAGTTGCAAAAAAAGAAACAACTATGGAGGGAATTTAAGGAGAAGGGTGACCGGCAGGCACATGAATGGTATAAAGCACAGGCCAGAAGGGTGACGAGTGTGGTAAGAAAAGCAAAAAAGGATTACGAAAGAACATTGGCCATGCAGGCTAAAGAGAATCCTAAACAGTTTTTTAGATATGTAGCAAGTAAAAGGAAAAATGTACATGGCAGATTGATTTTAAAGAATGCCGATGGTAGGGAGGTAACTGAATCAGTTGAGATAGTTGAGTTACTGAGTGAGCACTTTGCAAAAGTATATCATCCAGGTGGTGACATTGCAGAAACGAATAAACCAGTAGATTATACGGGAATTGTGGTTAATGAAGTGGAGGTGAGTAGTCTATTGCATAACCTCAATGTCAATACATCTGTGGGATTGGATGGTATACCAGCTCGTGTTGTACGAGAAGCAGCTAAAGAATTGTCAGTACCCTTGACCATTTTGTTTAATTTGAGTCTCGGGTCTGGGTTAGTCCCGAGCGGGTGGAAAGAGGGGAAAATAGTTCCACTGCATAAAGGTGGTTCCAAGACTGCTGTAGTAAATTACCGACCGATTAGCATATCAGGAATCATTGTCAAGGTCTTAGAGAAAATAGTCAAGAGGAAAATACAAGATTGGATAGAAGAAAATGGGATACTGTATCGGGGACAGCATGGTTTTGTGAAGGGTAGGTCATGCCTCAGTAACTTGCTCACGTATTATAACACAGTGACGGCTGAACTGGATAAGGGTAATGGGTTTACGGTGATCCTACTGGACCTTGCCAAGGCCTTTGACAGGATTCCACATGGAATTCTAATCAGTAAATTGCAGCATATGGGAATGGACATAGGGTTGGTGAGATGGATAGGAGGGTGGTTGACGGAGAGATATCAGAGAGTGGTTTACTCGGGAGTAGAGTCCACAAGACGGCCTGTGACTAGTGGTGTGCCACAAGGATCTGTTCTTGGACCACTGCTGTTTAATTTGTTCATAAATGATATAGGAAATGATCTGAGAGGAACAGTTCATTTGTTTGCGGATGATGCGAAGTTGGATAGGGCAATAGTGAATGCAGATGACGTCAAAATTTTGCAGGATGATTTGGATAGATTGGAGGTCTGGGCTAAGGAGAATGGATGTCAGTTTAATGTGGCAAAATGTAAGGTTATGCATTTTGGGGTGAAAAGATTGGCGGCAGTTTACTGCATTGGTGGAACCGTGCTCCAGGAAATTGATGAGGCACGAGATTTAGGAGTGTTGGTAGATAAGGAATTGAAATTTAGGGGACACATTGCAAAAGTGACCAAAACAGCTCATCAAATCACTTGGTTGCTGAAGAATACGATGACAAGCAGAGACAAGCAGGTTATTGTTCCTCTGTATCGAGCCTTGATAAGACCCCATCTAGACTACTGTGCTCAGATTTGGTCACCTAGGTTTCTTCTTGATGGGGAGGAGGTGGAGAGGATCCAGAGGCGAGTGACCAAGATGATAGCAGGTCTGTGGAATGAACCGTATGAGAACAGGTTGAGGATTTGTGGGTTGCAAAAATTGGTTGATAGGCGGAGGAGGGGAGATATGATTGAGACATTCAAATTACTGAAGGGTTTCTATAAAATTAATTCAGAAGATATTTTTGAGAACAGGGCTGGTTGTGGGAGGACTAGGGGACATCCATGGAAACTGGGCAAAAGTGTGGTTAGTAAAGGTGTTAGAGCTGGGTTCTTTACTTTTAGAGTAGTGAATGAGTGGAATGCGCTCCCTGAGTCTGTGGTGGATGCTGTGACAGTGAATGAGTTTAAGGCAAGGTATGATAGATACTGTATGAATGTCAAATAGTTGTGATGAATATGATTTGGGGCCTCCCTCGATGAGTCCAATGACTCCTTGGAGTTGCCCGTAATAATAATAATAATAATAATAAATATCATTTTTTTCAGCCTGTCCACTGAACTATGCAAGTTCAATTCCTTAACCCATAACTCGCATTTCAGAGCCCTGATGAACCTTTCCCAGAGTTTTCTCCTCACAATGAAACACCATGTGACCAAATTGGCACAGAGAAGTCCATGTGTTAGGCTGATAAATGCCTTGTACAATGCAGCATTCATCTGATTATCTCTAGATATCAGTATCAGGACCAGCAAAAAGGGGGGGGGGGGTCCAACGTGAATTATTGGGACTTGGTGATCCTGAAGGAGCCTGATTATGTTGAATGTTTTTATTTTCCTTGGTAGTATCATTATTAGCTGATTTGTCCTTTCTTCAGAACTAAAAAAATTTATTTTCACTGTGGCTGAAACCCTCACTCATTGCCCTGGTCAGTATCCCTTTTATAGCAGCAACATAGTATGCGCTCTTTGTATCAGGACATAGGCATAAAATGATAAGTTCAAGTCAGATCGTGATCCAGCATCATTTTTTCTCCCCAACCATTGAGCAACACACAGAGTAATGTTCATGTAAAACAATTTTTATTGGTATGGAAACCTTCATTTCCCATTCCATTTTAAATATTTATCACTTATCCTTGGTTCTCTAGGCAGATGGTCTTGAAAAATTTGTGAATGCTGTACAAAACCAAACCAGCATATGAGCTTTCATCAAAATCTCCCTTTTCTTATTATGCTAAGCTCAAAAATAGTTGTAAGAAATTATCAACAATTACCAGAAGTAAGAAACTTGTCCAAATGGCAGTTATGCTTTCTTGGCCCTTGCCAAAATTGTTGGTGTAACTTTTAGCCAGCCTTGCTTCCAACTCTTTCACACTTGAATGGTTGTGTTACATCATTACCCAGAGAAAAAGTCAATCGCCTTGCATCTTACCTTTCTTCCCATTCTTTCATTGATGAATTTGGTACCATTACAACTAGTTAGTATTGGCTCCTTTGATTTTTCATCCAGTGTCTTGGTCATACATAACGAACAAATACATAATAATTTTAAACGAACTATTTTATAAAAAGATGTTTAAAAAAAAAAGAAGTATTACAGCTATTTGGGAGGTAGTGCTCTTAAGATAACAGTCTCCCAAATTTTTGGCAAATTAATGCAACCATATTTGTTCAGGTTAGGAGAATTCTTCATAGCCATGGCTGACTCAAAAAACAACTTCTAAAATAGCACATTTGTTTTCTTCCATCTAATCCTGGGTGAAGGGATGTCCAAAGTGTAGTCTGCCATCCTGATTTGCCATGATAATGGTAGCAAATGTATTTTTTATGTTCTTCCAGGCAGATGTTAACAGATCTTGTGTCAGCCCATAGTAGGTCGAGTCACAGTCATAAGGAATTTTATAAACTCCAGGATGTGCTCCAGGAGGTGAAGTTTATCCTTAGGAGAGCAGATCAAAGTTGCTAATATAACATGAGGTTTGAATGTGGTGCGAAGGCCATGTTTATTAGTACTTTGGCTATCTTTTCTGATGTACCTCTGACGTAGGGAATAGAAATGGAGAAGGGAGAAGTAATGTGACTTCTCCCTTCTCCATTGTGATGTGACTATGTAGTATTTTGTCTATTTTGTAGGAATTGTAGCCATTGACCAAGAAAGCATGGTGCAGATATTTGAGTTCTGTGAACAGAACTGCATCATTAAAACAAAACGTTCTAGCTCTGTGTGTGTAAGTGTTTTTAAAATACCATACTGTTGGGCTAGATGATGTGATTATTTATGTAGATATCTTCCTGTGTGGCTTTCTGTAAATGTGGCATTTTCAGAAAGCCATCACAAGCCTCATATTAAATTAGCAACTTTGATCCACTCTCCTAAGGATAAACTTCACCCTCTTCACTGCAAGGAACTTCATACACTCCAGGATGTGTATGAAGTTCCTTGCAACTATGACTTGGCTTACTATGGGCAGACAAGAAGATCTGTTAGCATTCCCCTAGAAGAACATAAATACATTTGTTACCATTATTAATGCAAGTCAGGATGGCAGACTACACTTTGGACACATCTTCACCCAGGATTAGATGGAAGAAAACAAATGTGCTATTTTAGAAGTCGTTATAGATCAGAAAGATAATTTTTTTTTGAGTCAGCCATGGCTATGAAGAATTCTACTAACCTTCTACTACTGAACAGATATAGTTTGTATTAATTTGCCAAAAATTTGGGCAACTGTTATCTTAAGAGCAACTCCCACTTAGCCGTTTTCTATATATATATATACAGTAAAACCCCTTTTTTACACTTTTCAGGGGACTGATAGAAAAAAGTGTAAATAGCAGGAAATGTAAAAAAACATTTAAAAAGGCTAAAATGACTTACTGCTAGTATGTGAGTCTACATACTAGATTATAAAATTTAATAACTGAAAATAAATGAATTTACAATTACTTACATTTATGTATTTAAAATAATCTTTATTTGTTGATTGTTTTTGCTTTTCTTTTGTTTTTTTGACTTAGCACCAGATTGCTTTGCATTGAGTTCGATGCTTGACCTGTTTTTTTACTATCATGTTCAAAGTGGACACTGAGAGTCCAAGATCTTTTGTTAAATGCACACGTGTTCCAGCATGCCAATCTACACGTCACAGAATTGCCATCTTTTCTTCTACCGAAATACATTTTCTGTCTTTTTTCTCCATGTTACTAACATGGATAATCCACCACCGCAACTTGAAAACAACTTTTACATGCTAAATTGCGTAGCAGAAATTCTGCAATATCAATTTGTACTGTGATTGAAAAATCACGGTATCGCTCATCACTACATTACTGCTGCAAACATGCAGGTCACCGTGATGGCGGAAGCAAAACTACAGCCGAAAGCAATGCCATCTGGGAACAGAAATGAGCAGATTTCTTCAGAAATCGATTCGAAAATCAGTATTGCCACCTGAGAAAAAAACGCGAATCGCGGGAAATAACGTTCACATCAAGTTGTTAATGGCGGGAAAACAATATATCATAAGAATAGGCCTTAAGATGGGACCAACGGAAAATGATGTAAATGGCAGGAAAACGTAAATTGCGGGAACGTAAAAACGGAGTTTTACTGTATATATATATATATATTTAAAAAAATTGAATGACATAAACCGAGGAAAAAGGTTTCATAGTAACAACACTAGTTTCGGCTTTTTTGCAGCCATCCTCAGGTGTTTTTATAAAAGAAAAGAAAAAACATTAAACATTGAAGATAAAAAACTGAACGGCACTGGAAAGCCACTATACATATTTAACGTGAAAACGTTGTAGTTAATGTATTCAAAGCTGTTCCTTCGTTGGCCACGTTATTGGGTGAGTGCATGCATATAGCATCTCGTGAGCGCCAGTATTTGTCACAGCAGAATGACAGTCTGGGAGGTTATAGCGTAAATTATTATTTAAATGTACAGGGTTGAGGATGATTTCTCTAGATTCTACAATTTTTCTCTCCAATTCGTCATGGCAACGGAAAATGTTGTTAGATTTATCCCAAAGGATTGTATGACTATGGTTTGAAATTTGAAGCCCTAAAAAGAGTACAAAATAATCTGAACTTCTCAAAACCCCTGATAAAGTTGTAATTAATAAATCATCTCGCATCCTTTCAGATGCAGAAAAAAGTATCCTGAACAAGGGTTTAAATTTTATTCCTTCTCCGAAATCTATCCCAAAAGAATCACTCCTCACCAAGATAGAAAAGGCTGCTTCTTTCCTCCCTTCACAAGATGCAAAACTTCTCCATATTGAATCCATCTTTTTCATCAACAATGCAAAACCACCCACAGATAACATCTCTTCATCGGAACGACAGGCTCTTAAGAGTTTAAAAAATAACAGAAATATAATTATCCTTCCCGCAGATAAAGACAATGCCACAGTTGTCCTTAACTTTGAAGATTATAAAAATATTACTACAGAGTGACATTTACTCAATTCTTGAGTGAGATCCCACTCATAAACTGTCTAGAAACATTTGCCTTTCTCTTCGCTCTCTCCATCCACTTTTTCCATGCATATATGCAGTTCCCAAGATCCACAAGGAAAATACCCCACTTCGTCTCATCGTTGAAGGCATTGATTCACCAACATACAACCTTTCAAAACATCTCACAGAATACCTCAAATGATTTTCCAGCAAGTCTTCGTCTTTTATTAATAACTCTGTGGATTTTGTATCATACATTAAGGATATTACTGTTAAAGAAAATGAAATCATGGCTAGCTTTGACATAGTATCCTTGTTCACAAATTTTCCTACAGACGAAGTCCTGACACTACTCAAAGATAAGATATCCAAAAAAAGGTTAGCCTTACTTACTCATTGCATGAAGTCTGGATACTTTAGATTTCAAGCCATCTACAAGCAAAATCATGGTCTAGCAATGAGTAATCCTTTATCTCCTGTACTTGCCAACATTTATCTGGAAGATTTTGAAGTTAAAGCTATCTCTTCCTATTCCTTAGCACCTAGAATTTGGAAATGATATGTGAACGACATTTTCCTCATTTGGAGCCATGGACGTGATTCTCTCCTGGATTTCCTTGAACACCTCAATATGAATTAGATATTCAGCACCCGAATATCTAATTCATGACTGAGTTTGAAACTAATGGTTCCCTGCCTTTCTTGGATGTGAAACTGACCCGTTCTGCTGTAAAACTTAAAATTTCGATGTACAGAAAACCTACACACACCAATAGATATCTCCATAGTCAGTCCCATCATTTCCCTCCTCAGAAACTTGGAATTATTTCTACTTTGGGACATAGAGCTCGCTCTCTTCTTGACAAGCCAGATGAACTTCATAAAGAAATCAATTTTCTTAGATCTACTTTCAGACTGAATGGTTATTCTCAAAAAATTACTAAAAAATTCCTTTTTAATCCTCCTAGTTGCCATACTGAAGAAATGAATAATGTTAAAGGCAATATATCTATTCCATACATAAGCTCAGTTTCTCAAAAATTAGCCAAGGTTCTCAAAAAATATAACATTAGAACTTTATTTACTCTGCTTCCTAAGATCTGCTCTCTAGTGAGCAGTCCAAAGCCTAGCCATCACAATCTAAAATATCCCGGTGTGTATAAGATATGTGACTGTGACATTCCTTACTTTGGTCAGACAGATAAGTCTATTGAATTGCGTATGGAGGAGCACAGGAGGGACATCTCTTACAAGAGAACACATGCCAGTGCTTTATCCAGCCGTATCCTTTTTTCGGCCAATTCTGATGATTTATTTATTTATTTTATAAGTATGGAGTTTCTTTCAAAGTTAGACTTTTGGACGACAGTAGTATTAAAAGACTTGTACCAAAAAAGAATAAAGAATTGGATGACAAGTATAAAACAAAATCAGAACATAGAAGAAGAATGGTCAAACCTAAAAACCATAATGAAGAAAAACAAAGAAAAACTGCAAAAGAAAAAGAAGCCTTAGGCACTGGGATGATAAAATTAAATGCATTATTAAAGAAAAGAAAAAAGCATATAAAAACTGGCTCAACCTAAAAACAATAGAATCAAAAATCGAATACAACAGAAAAAAAGCAATAGCAAAAGCAGCATGCAGGAGAATAAACAGAAACAGATGGAACAATTTTGTAACAAAATTAGAGAGAGACTGTATGCTCAAAAGACCTAATGCATATAAAATCCTCAAAGATCTAAGCAATGAAACTAGAGAAAAAGCAGATATTAATACCATTAAAATAGAAACATGGCAAAATCACTACCAAGATCTATGGTATGTTGAAAACATTCAAAACAGAAAACTACCCTTTGTTAAACATCTCTGATAACTTGGAAAACATCACTCTAGAAGAATTAACAGAAGCATTAACCCAAAGCAAAACAGGAAAGGCTCCAGGAGAAGACAATATAAACTTGGAAGTTATCAAATATGCAGGACTTGAATTCTCACTCAGGTTACTTAACTTTTATAATATGATCTGGAAAGAAGGAAAATACCCACAAGATTGGACCAAAGCAATAGTTATTACCATCTACAAAAAAGGACACAAATCTGATTGTAACAATTATTGTGGAATCAGCTTACTTAGTACCTGTTATAAAGTATATGCAAAAATCTAGCATATAAACTTAAACGTATAGTAGACCCAAAATTAATAGAAGAGCAAAATGGATTCAGAAAAGGCAGGTCTTGCATAGACTCTGCATTTACGTTAAAATTATTAATTGAAAAACACAGAGAAATAAACATAGAAACACAGATAGCTTTTATAGATTACACCAAAGCATTTGATAAAATTATCAGAGAAAAACTATGGGAAGTCCTAGAAGAATATGAAATACCAAACCAACTCTTTAGAGCCTTATATAATATATATCAAGATAAAATATCTGTGAAGTACAATAATTCAACATCAAGCTGGAAACCAATAAATTGAGGAGTACTTCAGGGTTGCCCTCTCTCACCGGTTTTATTTAATATATACATAGATAAAATCATAAAAGAATGGAAGATAACTAATGAAGGAGGATTCAAGATAAACCATAACACCAAATTAGCTACTCTTCTTTTTGCTGATGACCAAATAATCCTTGGAAATAATGAAGATGAACTACAAAATCATTATGCAGTCTAAATAATCTGATAAAAACATATGATATGGAAATATCAACAGACAAAACAAAAGTCATGGCCTTTAAAGGTGCTAATCCAAACAAAATAATAGAGCAACTAAATACATTCAAATATTTAGGTTGCACAATGTCATATGAAAATGAAGCTGATATAGAACCAAAGATATCAAACTTCTTAAAAGTAACAGGCATTATGAATAAAATTTTTAAACCCAATTATGTACAAAAACACACACAAATAAGAATCTACAATACAGTTGCTAAACCAACCTTACTTTATGGCAGTGAGATATGGATAATAAAAAAAGCAGATGAAAGAAGAATTGAATCATCCGAAATGAAATTTCTGCGCAGAACTGAAGGAGTCACAATAATGGACAAAATGAAAAGCAGCGAAATCAGAAAAAACTTGGAATTACAACCTCCCTAAATGAAACAGTGATTTGCTATAGAGAAAAATGGAAGGAACACATACTAAGAATGAATAGAAGCAGAATACCTAAACAAATTCTAAATTACCACCCAAAAGGTACTCGATGCAGAGGAAGACCCTTAAAAAGATGGAATTGAGTCCGGAACAGGCCACTTGGCCTATAAGCCTGGAAAGGAAGAAGAAGAGTTTCCTCCCTTTTTCTCCCCCATCCCTATTGGGGCGAGTTGAGCCCCCTCAAGGGGGTTAAGTATTTATGGCTGTAGATCCGTGTGTGTGTGTGTGTGTGTTCATGGGGCCAGTTTGCCTGCTTGTGGGATGAAAAACACCAGATAAACTGGTGGAAAGAACCCTACTGCCCGTGCCCAAGACCGGCTAACTTGGCTATGGCTGAGCAAGATCCTCAAATTCCTCACGTCTTCAACGGGAATCGAACCTGGGACACTCCTTCCCCAGTCATATGGTTGTGAAGCGCACAGCCATTAGGCTAACCTCGTGGACGATTCTGATGATGAAAACCAAAGTCATACAATCCTTTGCGATAGATCTAACAACATTTTCCATTGCCATGACAAATTGGAGAGAAAAATTGTATAATCTAGAGAAATCATCCTCAACCCTGTACATTTAAATAATAATTTAAGCTATAACCTCCCAGACTGTCATTCTGCTGTGTTCAAATACTGGCTGGTGCTCACGAGACGCTATACGCATGCACTCACCCAACAATGTTGCAAACGAAGGAACAGCTTTGAATACGTTAACTACAACGTTTTTACATTGAACATGTATAGTGACTTTCCTATGCTGTTCATTTTTTTATCTTCAATGTTTAATGTTTTTTCTTTTCTTTTATAAAAAACACCTGAAGAAGGCTGGAAAAAAGCTGAAATCAGTGATGTTACTATTAAACCTTTTTCCTTTTTTCTCGGTTTATGTTATTCGATTTTTTAAAAAATATGTTTAACACCGAGTAAATGAACCTCCATGCATATATATATATATATATATACACACACACACACACACACAGCATTAGAGGGTGTCAAATTACTACTTTAGATCTTTTGCTTATTACAATTTGTATTGTTTCACTTACTATCATGTATACATGCTATGTTGTGGTCTGAAGATGCTGATTTGAAATTCAGCGAAGTGTAAGCAAATTAATAAACTTCTTTTTTATAAAATAGTTCATTTGGTGTTGTTAACACCTGGTGCTATTTCTTTGTTTTGGAGATTTCAGAATTGACTCTTGTTTGTCACCCTTTTTTTCCCATTACTATCTTTACTATAACTTGGAAATTATCTTATATGCTATGTATAAGAAGGGTGACAAATCTTAACTATCAAATTACTGTCCAGTTTTTCTTACATCTTTCTTTCTTTCTATCAAAATCTAAATATCTCACTGTGTATCTAATGCATTTGTCACCCTGTCATAATAAGTAAGAAGACTGAAAACATGATATTCACTTAACATATCCATGCCAACCATCAAAGAGTATTTTGCTGTTATCAACCCACTTCTGAATCTTCATCCTAATTAACTTCTCTAGCACTTTAACCACAACTCCAGACACAGACTGGCCTATAATTCAAAGCCTTAGTGCTATCACCTCACCTATGAAACCGAACTGGTAATTAGTTTACGGAATTAACAACGCATATAAAGTATATTAATTAAAGGTAACTTTAATGAATAACTTCTATATTTCGGCAACGTCACGTTGCCATCTTCAGGAACATAAAGATATGGTATGTGCACGCAGGCACTAACAAAAGCAAATGAGGAAGAAAGCAAGAAAGTAATATTGTTCCTAAAGTCCTAATGGTGCCCTCTGGTGGGCTAATTTGGTTGTCTTGGCAGTTGGGCTGAAGTTCCCATAATGTAAGTCTCTCAAATTTGGGGTAGTTTCATGCACCCAAATTTGTTGAGGTTAGGAACGTTTTTTAGAGCTGCTGATGATTCCTTGAATAATCTTTTGTGTTTAAACTTGCTGCGGTGTATTATTTTTGTTAGTGCCTGCGTGCACATACCATATCTTTATGTTCCTGAAGATGGCAAGGTGACGTTGCCGAAATATAGAAGTTATTCATTAGCGTTAACTTTAATTAATATACTTTACATGCGTTGTTAATTCCGTAAACTAATTACCAGTTATGTATGACCAACGTATAAGCCTTGTTACTAGAATTATGAAACAGAACAATTCTGCCCTCTTTGCACTCCTTTAGAACTTGGCCCATTGCAAGACTCATATTAAAGAGATATGTCAAAGCTGTTGTCAACTCTGGAACATTTCCTCAGTACCTAAGATGGTGAAATCATCTTACAGCCTTATTAACATCAAGTTTATTCAGTTCCTCATATATCTCTTACTCACTTGCTAACAGTTCATCCTCCTTTCCCACTGTATTGAAGTTCTGCATAATGTCACATTCACAAGAATGAAATACATTTATGAATTACTCATTAAATAACCACTGGCTGAGGATACAGCTGTATCCTCAGCCAGAGGATACAGCTGAGGTATCATTCAACCATGTTCACTAATCAGCATCATCTTTCCATAATTGTTCTTTCTTCTACTGCCACATATCAAAGAAAATTCCCTGGGATTTTTTTTTTTTAGTCTCATTAGCTAAATGCTGCACTTTTGCTACCCTTATCAAGCAAGTAACCTTCTTTACCTGCTCTTTGTATTCCTCATGCAACTGGTTGTTGCCATTCATCCTGTTCTTTTAAGTTTTAAAAGAGGTAAACTGTGAGTAGACATATCGGTACACAATAAATAACGGAAAAAACTCACGTAGAAAGACTATTTATTAGTATAATTTTCGCCTGTGTGTCACAGGCATCTTCAGTACATTAAGCTCAAAATTAAACACTAACTGACAATTCCAAAAAGCGCCACCTAAATAGCTGGTGTAAGATAACTAAAAAGGTCAATAACTTTCCTAAAAAATTAATACAATAAAAAGTTAGGAAAGATTAGCTGATTTGTAAAGTACTATCTCCCATAAAGGGGATAGACGTAAGCCGTCGGATCTGTTTAAGTTAGGAGAATGAAGTAGAGTTTCACATGTTTCTTTATAAAGGCGTTCCATGAGACACTGACTTTTGTGAAAAGTCTGGCCTTTCTGAACATGCCATCTTCACTAGACACAGAGTTCATTGGAGAAAGACAAGAGTTCTTCACAAAAGTCAGTTTCTCATGGAAGAAACATGTGAAACTCTACTTCATTCTCTTAACTTAAACAGATCCGATGGCTTACGTCTATCCCCTTTATGGGAGATAGTACTTTACAAATCAGCTAATCTTTCCTAACTTTTTATTGTATTAATTTTTTAGGAAAGTTATTGTCCTTTTTAGTTATCTTACACCAGCTACTTAGGTGGCGCTTTTTGGAATTGTCAGTTAGTGTTTAATTTTGAGCTTAATGTACTGAAGATGCCTGTGACACACAGGTGAAAATTATACTAATAAATAATCTTTCTACGTGAGTTTTTTCCGTTATTTATTGTGTACCAATCTTGTTCTTTTTCCAGATTGCATCCCTTACCTCTTCATTCATCCATTTCACACCTGCTCTATTTAACTGCTTGATCGTTTGAATACATTTTGCTGTTGCCTTATCTGAAGATCCCCAGTCAATCCACGTGAAATATCATTAACAAACAAGTGGATTGATTGTGGATCTTCAAACATTTGAAGATCCCCAGTCAAGAACAGAACCCTGAGACATGCTACCAGTCACCTTCCTTTTCTGAGCCACAGCTCCATACACAACTTGCTGGTATTGTTTTTCAAGTATAATGGGATTATGGGATACAAAGGCAATCGATATGAAGTCAACAGCCTCTTGTATACAAGTAGACTAGTCATGAAGTTATGTAGCATGTATCCTAATAATTGGGTATAAGATTAAAACAGGAATATAATTTCTTATTAAGTATAATATACATTGTCATAGAGGAAAAACTTTCCACAGCATCATAGAGGAGAAACTTTCCACAACTTGGTATATGTATTGCTAGTTCTCACAGAAAGTCTCCTCATGCCATGCAGATATCCCATCTTAATCCTACTACAGGCAATTTACATCAAGATTTTGCAATATTCTGGGCACCTTCAGTTATTCATCTCTATTCTAGACCATTTCCATCACATCCCTGGCAAAATTATCAGTCAATAATTCGATAATTTCTTTCACTGCTGTCACCTTCCTGCCATCCATAATCATTAAAGTTGTGCTTTCATAATCATAAACCTTTTGGCCTACTTGGCTTATTTCCTCTCATAATCTGATTAAACTTTCTTTATTATGCTAATCACTCTTCTGGTTTGTGCTTTGTTCTTCTCATGAGCTTGCTGATCATGTTTCTTCTTGTATTCCTTCCACATTATTTTCTTTTTATGCGGCTTCTTGATGATATTATGTATTCTTATTCTCATTTAATTTTTCCTTCTAACTCCAGGAATGTTTGATTTTCGCTTATTCCAATTTTTTGACTGTTTCCAATGTACTACTGTGTCTTTTCCTTGCAACTTGATACCATGGTATTTCTCCAAGATAAGGTTTGTAATAAATGTGTTCTTTCTAGTTTTGCATATACCTTAACAGAAAATTTCATTGCTTAGCTATTCCCCAGATTGCATGAATACGTACCTCTGCAAGGGATACAACATGGCCACGTTGGTTATGAACATATCCTCTGATGCTATTACCAGTTCCAAATTCACACCTCAGGGTCTCTTTGTCATATGCTGTTTTTGGTCATTATCCCCCACTAGAGGCATGTTATTATTATTATCATTAGCAGACCTCCATGGAGTCAAGAGACTCATTTTCTGACGATGTTCTTGCAATAAACATCAGTTCTCTGCATGAAAGTTTTTTCCTTTTATTTATGAAGCATTCTTTATTGATATGGTCAGCTAGAGCCAAAAACTAACTGATATAATTAATCAAAAAATATTTTGATTGGTACATTTCTTGATCTGGTCATTAAAAAATTAATTCCACTTTAAAATCTTTGAATTGTGAAGGATAAATGGCTTCTAACTATTAAAGAATGCGAGTTACAGATATCAGTTTAATATAAGCATCATCATCGTTAATGATCATTAGGACAGATATGACAACTTCACCATTAGCTAATGTTTGAAGCATATTTCTCTAAACTGTGAAGGAGAAAAGGCATCAAATTAAAAATTAAAAAAAATGAAAATTCTTACAGGTTATAGGCCTGACAAATAGAAATCTCAATTCAAATCTTGTAACAAGAAACATTCAAAAATATACAGTGCTTTAGCTAGCATTACCTACATTAGTATATGACAGCAAAATTTGGGCAATAAATAAAGATAAACAGAGAATAAAAACAAGTGAAATTAGATTTATGAGAAGAACCACAAAATACACATTATTAAACAAAAAGGGAATGAAGATATTTTAAAAGAACTAAAAATAAAAACAGTAGAAGAAAAACTAAACAGATATAAACAAAATTGGATGGAACATGTAAACTGAATGAGTAATACCTGATATCCTAAACAATTAATGAAATATAAACTAGTTGGGAAGAAAGGCTAGGATAAATCTCAAAAGATGCTTTTAGACTAAAAATGAGACTGGAACAGATCATAATGTCTCTATTCATAGTTAGCTTTATGATGATGATTCTTTAAACTGTGATAGAGATCTTATGGTGTGTGTGTGTATATGTATATATATATATATATATATATATATATACATACATACATACAGTAGCATGCTAAAAGACTTGGATAACAGTGACATTACATTGGTTTAATGATCATCATAATTGTAATAATAATCATTATAAACATCATTGATAATTACCATAAAATTACTTTGTAATTTGATTATTATCAAGCTTGTTTTATTTATTTTTTAATTTGCAGTTTTGGAGGTGTTTCTCGCAGTGCTACGATAGTGATTGCATATATCATGCAAAAATATCAACTTTCTTATAAGGATGCATTAATAAAAGTAAAGGAGAAAAGAAGCTGTGTATGGTATGATAATTTTTTAAAATATTATCATTTAAATATGAGTAGAAATATAAAATTTTCTGATAACTGATTATTTCAGATTGTCATTTAATAATTCTGTATTTTATCTAAATTTAGTAAGCTTTAGTGTTCACATGAATAAAATCTCTTCTTTTCTACATTTTGAATCCTGAATCCCATCAGGTATGTTTTCAGTAGGAGGTAAGTTAGCTGGTCTCATACAGAGGTGGCAGGGTTTTTCATCCTGCAAAAGAGGCAAACCAGCCAGTTTACAGACACAACTGCTTAACTGTAAATCAAACAAACAAACCACCAGCATGAATATCTGTGAAACCCTTTCTAGATAAGCTGTTAATATTTTTGAAATTTATTGTATTATTAGTATACATGAGTGTTTACTTAATATTGATTAAAGTTTACTTTAAATACTCATTGTATTTCCTTTACTGAAATTTACCTTAAATAATTTACTTAGACTTTTTTCTTTTTTTTCTCAAATTTATGCTTGCATAAATATGCATAGAACACCCCTTAACGAATGTACACGTAGATTTCTGTGGTTAAGCAGTTCTGTAGGAAGTTTTTGGTATTGAGCCTACATTGTAATATAAGGAGTTTATTAAAAATAAACAGTTAAAACCTGATAAGTTTCCTGTGTCGTAAGACTTACATCATTAGGGGTAGTTATACATAAAAGTTTTGCAAAACAAAAGCCTATTATCAATTAATTACACATATTAGATGTTTTTGATAACCTCACAACTGTTAAATAAATTGATAAACCAGAATACAAATGATCAATTCGTTACTGTATGCATGTTGGAACATTGCTGGTTGTTGCTATCATGCACTGTGGTGTCGCACGTGATACCACAGAGCATGATATGAAAGCAGACAGTGCAATAAAAATCGAGGCTTAATTTTACATCAAGTATGGTGTCTGCTTTCATCAAAAATTCTGCTAGTTCCATTTCTCCATTCAGGCTTCTTATGTTGATTGTACCGATCAGGATTTGTTCCAGTAGCTGACTTTTTGCTACTGGAACAAGGGTCTCCCACTGTTTTGCCCTGGCTCCCTAGCTAAAACAGTGGGAGACCCTTGTTTAACCGGGCAGTGCTCCAGCCGGCATGAAATTCTGTCATGTTGTACCATCATTTACATTGTGGTTTAAGCCAATAAGAATACAATTTGGTTGGCTAAATCTCAAATTGCCAGCCCATCCTCGTTCATTCAGTATCCAGGCACCTAACAGGGTACACCACGAGAAGGTGAGGATTGGACATGAGGTCCGAATCCCTGGTTGGTTCTTCACATTCCTTTAAAGGCTATGTGGAGGTCTCTTCTCAGTTATACAGTTTTGACCCTTAAATAGACAGCAGAAAATAGCAAATCTGGTATAGTATAAATTTAGATGAACTGAATAATTTAAATTTTATAAATAAGAGAACTAAACTGTATACAAGATAGTGTTCAAACTAATTTTAACTTATGGATCTGAAAGCTAGATTAGAAATAAAGCACTTGATTAAATATTGGAGGAGTAAACAGATAGCATCAGTGACAATATCATATTAAAAATGAGGATATCAAGAAAGAAACTGACATTGTTAGTATTCTGGAATGTGTTCAAATATTCAGGTATTCAAATGATGTGGTTTCTTAAATAATGAAAAAAATAGGAAAGGTTAGCAAAAGAAGAGTTCTTTGCAGGATGGTAGGGAAAAAAAAAGACTAAGAGGAAGATCAATATCTTGATGGATTGATACTGTAAAAAAAGCACCTTAGAAGCGTGTGATAATATTGGAGTCTTGACAGATAATTTTGAGGAAAATTGTTGATAAGGAAGGTAGTACTGAATGAAAAAGTTAGATCATTATTATCATAAATATCCTGTACACCTCCCTGAGGGTACATGTCAGGAATTTGATGATGATGATGATCTTTTCAGTGAGATACTCATTTTCATCTTGACCAACATTAGTGTTAATTCCTGTTTCATATTTTCTGTACACTCTTGTATTTTTGATTAATCTGAAGACATCACCCTTGACAGTAATTTCTTCTTTTGTGTGCATTCTCTTCTCTTGAATTCTTGCCTATTTTTTATGTTAGAACATGTGCTGGTAAGCACTAGTCCATGCCTTGAATAGAAATTTAGTAAATGCTTGTTTATTATATATCCTATCCTTTTCTTCAAATTTTACTAAGTTATTGTTCAGTGTGTATGATTGATAAACTTGTTTTCTACTTTGCTACTTATGTCTCTAATAATAACTTTTTTTTTTCTTCTTCTTTATAACGGCTGCCTTGTCTAATAACTTGTGAAATTCCTCCGCTTCTTACCTTCTCAAAAGGTAACTGTTTTATAGTTATCAGCAACTATAGGTGACTACAGCTTTAAATTTATAACTGTTGCCCACAGTTGATGGAATTTGATGTGCAGAGGTAATTAACTAATTAAATCACAACAAATTATGCTGTTTATCTTATGAATTGCTGATCTTACGAATAATAATTAATTAAACCACAAAAATTCTGAAGTTAGTGTTTACACATCAACTGCAACATTAGTATTGATAAACTGATGTATCGTTGGGATAGGTGCATCAGTAAATTAGGAGAATTTGCGAAGTACTAGTGCATGTTCACTTATTTCTTGGTGTATAATTTCAACTTCCTATTATTAAACATCTTTGAGAAAAAAATGTATCTTACTTTTCAGAAATTTCTCATATAAAAAAAGTAGTGGCCCTAGCCATGAGGCTCTCCACTAGTGATCCTCATTCTCCTGGATTCTACCACGACCATATAACTGCTCTGTGGTATCTGTCAGTCACTCCCTATCCACATACACACATTCCTCCCCATATAATGAAGGGACTATTGTTCATATGTGTGGGAGAAGTTCTTTTCTCAGCAGATACCCTTTGTAGGTCAAGGGATTCAACTGTTATTGACCTTTTCTTTATATATATATATATTATATATATATATATATCTGGTCCACACACACACACAAAGGCCACAAGATCAATAGCACACTAATGCCATGTGTGGGCAAGAGGAAGAATCTGTTCACATGCTTTTTTGCTTGAGCAGCTGATGGTTGTAATCTTTGGGGAAGGCAGAATGGGGGGAGACTGTTCCAAAGGACAGAAGTAAATGGAATGAAAGAGGAAGGCAGTGAAGTTGGTTCAATGAGTTTTAATGCGGAATGTGAAAGGTGTTGGTTAGCAGTGGCTCTTGTTTTAATGATTTTGGAGGAGGTGGAGGAATAATAGTGGCCAATTCAGCAGACAGAACTGTTCATTTAAATATCTGTAGAAGAGGCACCAGGCAGAAACTGAACATTATGAGAGGGATTGAAGTGGGTCTGTGAAAGAGATAATTAATTAGCTAATTGCCCTCTTCTGGATAGAATTGAGCAATCTTAGAGAGGATTTTGCACCACCCAAATATGGGAACAATATTCCATGGTTATACCATATTTTTTGGCAAAAGAAAGTATACCATATTTTTTGGCAGCTGCAGAAGCTATAGTTGAAATATTGTTGTACCAGGAAAGATCAGAAGTGTAAGTCAGTCTAAGAAGAGAAAAATGATCATGTTTGGATATCTCAGTATTACTGAAGGTAAGTGGGGACAGATGTGAGCTCTTTCTTGCAAGAGATCAGACAGAACTGAGTTTTGGTGGCATTGAAGTTTACAAGGTTGTCCTTACCCCACTAGGATATAGCTAGGAGATCTGAGTTCAGGTCCCTGGTTATAGTAGATCTTTAGGATTCTAATACTTGGGCACTAACAGGTTTGTCGAATGAAAAGGAGGAATGAAGTATGTTGTCATCAGCAAAGCTATGGATAGGATTGGAAGTCTGTGAGAGCAGGTTGTTTATATATAAGAGGGAGAGAGTAGGTGAAAGATCAGAACCCTGGGGTACTCCTGCAATGGTGGGGAAATCTGAGGAAAGTAAGCTGCCCACCATGACACGTAGTGAGCGACCAGTGAGAAAATTGGCGATCCAGTTGCAGAGTTGGAAGGCAGACCATAAGATGGCAATTTGTTGAGTAGGCTCTTGTGAAATGTTGAGGCAACCATGTAAATTTCTCCATGACTTGAGTCCATAGATGGGTTGTGAAAGCAAGATCACCTGTAGATTACGAGAGGTGTAATACTGCTGGTCTCTGATTAGTTGGTATGTCTCTAGATGTTCAAGAGTTGCTTGTTTATGACTTTCCCCATAATTTTTGAGAGAACAGAAGTGAGAGCAGTTGGGTGGTAGTTCGTTGGTTAAGGTTTATCACCTTTCTTTGGGATGGGCTGGATATGAACTTGTTTCCATGTTGTCTGGTAGATGCCAGTTGAATAGGATAGATTGAAGAGGCTATACAAGAAAAGTGTTAGTTCTAGGGCACAGTTTTTTAATACAATAAGTGGGATACCTTCAGGATCAGATGCCTTATTTGTGTTCAGGTTGTTAAGGATTCTTCAGATTTCTTTTTGTCAGAAGACTATGGGAGACATGAAGGGAGCCATTCTTTGTTGAGTGGAGGGAACTTTGTCCAGGTCATCAGTGCTAGAATTTGAAGAGAAGATGATTTAAGTAAGTTGGCCTTGTCTTTTGGTGAGGTGACTATAGTAACATCTGTTTGTGAGAGTGGTGGACAGAAGTTGTGTCCAATAGCGATCATATCTGCAATATACTTTTCTTTTGTTGTTTTAAGTCCCTTGACAGTTTTCACATCATTAGACCAAAATGCAGGGCAGGATTATAAAAGAATGAAAGAGAAGAAAGTTAAATGCTTCAGGCCATATCATTCAGCTGATTTCAACAATTTATTCCTTAACTTCTTGTATCTATTTTTATTTTTTAAAAAAATCTTATATTTAAAAAGTAGAAAGTAGGAGGTTGGTTGGCTGCAGTTTAGAAGCAACACTACTTGGCTAACATTGTTTTGATTATTAAGAATATCAATCTGAAATATTAGCAATCCTTTAATATTAGTAACAGCAGTACCACTACTTCTTAAAAATGTCAGTAAAATAATCGCTTTAAAATTGTATCTGACCTATTTCGGCATTACTTGGTTAACTTTCTCACATGTGAGAAGCTTTTTCTATTGGAGTTAGTTTATAGTATGTTGTATATACTGTTTACTTTTTGACAATAGCTTTGATACACATGTTTATGTATATTGGATAATTCAGATAGTGCATTACCATATTTATTTATTTATTTATTTTTATTTTTTAAAAAGTCCCAATGATGGTTTTGTGCTCCAGTTACTTCTTTACACTACTATGAAATGGAGAATCGAACCCAGTAATCTCCAGTATCGTTTATTTATACTGAAACAATTGCGTGAAAGAATTGAAAAAGGTAATTTGTCATAGCATATTTAAATACTTAATTATGATTATTGTTATTATTATTGCATGGGCACCTCGATGCAGTCCTAAGATTCTTTGTAACAACATCAATCATACTTTGTCTTGAGTCCATTAACAGATGAAGCACTCACAACTGACTCAGGCAACCCATTCTATTCATTCACCACTCTCCAAGCAAAAAATCTAGTCCTCATGCCCTTGCTAACTACACTCTTACCCAACTTCCAAGGATGACCTCTTGTTCTGCTCCTGTCTAGCCAAGTGCTAAAACATTTGGAGAGACTGCTGCTGGAAAGGAGAGTAATGAGTGTAGAGAATTAATCAGAGCAAATGAGAAGCTATGTGTGAGAGAGAGTGGGAGAGTAAGGAAGGAGAGATCAAAGTTGTGTTTATGAATGAAGAAGTGGGTAGCATGAGTGTAGAGAATGAGAGAACAGGTGTGCAAGGCAAACAGGAAAATGAAAAGACTCACGGTGGAGAGGGGAACATAACATGAAAAAAGATAGATGCTTCAAGAAGATTTGAATGCACGTGTAGACAAAAAGAGGATGACCTAGGATGTAGGGGAGAACATTTGGATTTGAAGAAGGTTCTGGGATGAGTAAAGAGAAAAAGAAATGGTTCAAGGAAAGTAGGGAGAAGTCACATCTAATTAGTGGTATCAGTGAAACTTGTTATAGATTCAGAAATGAGCTACTATGTCTGTATACAAATGCTAGAAGTATCAGAAACAAGGGAAATGAAATGGTTGTGTTAATTGAGTTCGTTCACTCAAAAAAGTTGGATTAAGTGAGACATGGTTAGATTCCTATTCCTGATAGGAATAGAGATGGAAGGTATGATGCATTTCACGAAGTTAGAAATGGTAAAAAAAGGGAGGTGGAGTGCTATTGATGATAGAGAAAGAGTTATGTACATGCAATGTGCAGATGCAAGGGGAAATAGTGGTAGTATTTTTGAGTAAGTATGGTTGAGATAAAGGTGAAGAGAATGAAATACTTTGATTGGATGTTGCTGCTGTAGACCTGATAATGTGGATGGTAGTGATCATGAAATGTATAATCAAATTAGCCAAGCAAATAAGAAAAAGGTGATCATTATATTGCCATATTTAATTATGGCAATATAGACTGGGATGATGAGATAGCAATTGGAAGTAAAAATGAGTTTCTTGAGTTTTTGATTGGGCAACTACCTCAGGCAGTATATAACAGAGGGCACACACAAGGATTTGAGGGTTTTAGATTTGATTATCTCATCAGAGGATGTTATAAATGAGGTGTCAAATACCCTCCACTTGGTGAAAGTGACCATGAAGAGATTACCTGGGTGGTTGTCAGCAGTTTGAGAGCCTCTGTGAAGAGGGGTATATGTGAAACTGCAAGACTGGTGATTATGAGAAGTTCAGGAGACTGCTTGCAGTTGTAGCATGGAATGAGGAGTTGGGTGGAAAAGATATGATTATTATGTGACACCTCTGAGGAGTCCAAGGACTCACCGAAGGGAGAGCACCCAATCCACAACTCTCTGTCTCTCCACCACTCAATCCATCAACTACAGTGAACCACATCATCTACACCAGCACCTACTGTCCACCACCACTAGTATTTTCACAGACAATGCAGGATTCGAACCCACAGCCTTTTGACTGGAGAGCAGATATGCTAACCACTCATCCAACCAGGCTGGCAATCAACCCTGTTTGGTGATATTCAAGAACTATCTAGTAGAAGCAATGTCTAAATGTATTCCAATCATCAGAAGATTAAACAAGTAGCTGCATGCAATACAGAAAAAAAAAAGGCATTGAGGAGGCAATATAAGAGGAGTGGTAGTAATCAATTCTGTGAGGAATGCAAAGAACAGACAAGGAGGATGACTCAGTAAGGGTAGCAAAAGTTCAGTATGAGCAGTTAGCTAATGAAGCCAAAAAAATTCCTAGGGAGTTCTTTTAATATGTAGCCAACAAAAAAAAAGAAATGATTATGATAGGATTGCATGATTTGAGAAAATGATATAAGAACAACTTCTGTGGAGAATATAGTTGAGATATTTAATGAGCAGTTCATAAAGGTCTTTCATCCTTGTGAATGTGACATCATGGAGAGTTTGAGAGCAGTGGATGATGAGGAGGAGAGACTGACTGCAAATGAGGAAGAGGTATATGGGAAATTAAGCAAACTTGATATTAATAAGGCTGTGTGACTTGATATATATCACAGTGTATTTTGAAGGAATGTGCCAGGAAGTTGACATCTACCTTGACATCTTTGTTTAATATGAGTCTTACATTGGGTCAGGTTCCATAAAAGTGAAAGGAAGGCAAGATCGTGCTACTTCATAAAGGAGGGAACAGAATTCAAGCATCAAATTATAGGCCAATCTGTGTGTCAGGTGTTGTGGTTAATGTTGGAAAGGATGTTGAGAATCAGGATACAGAATTGGGTTGAAAAACAGTGGTATTATCTTTGATGGACAACATGGATTTGCTAAAGAGAGGTCATGTTTTGGTAATCTACTTATTACAATAAAGTGACAGCAGCAATTGACATGGGAGTGGATACACATTAGTATACTTCGACTTTTGCAAAGGCTTTTGTTAGATTACCAATGATGTTGATAGTCAAACTAGAGCAATCTCTAATCCAATGCACTATTAAACTAATGCATTGGATTGGAGATTGTCTGTCTGATAGGTATCAATAAGTTGTGTATGGGGGGGGGGGGCAATATCCCAGAAGAGGAAAGTCACTAGTGGTGTGCCACAGGGGGTATGTTTTACCATTGCTGTTTAACCTGCATGTTATTGATATTAGGGAGAAGATTTGGATGGGGATATACAGCTGTTTACAGATGATGCCAAGTTGGGAAAAACTATGAGTAGTAGAGCAGGTGTTGTGACCTTACAAGACTTGAATAGGCTCAGTGAATGGGCATAGGAGTGGGGATGCCAGTTCAATATTGCCAAATGTAAAGTTTTAAAATTTGGAAAACAAAGATGGGATGTAGAATTTATGTTTTGGTGGGGATATATTGTTGGGGACAGAGGAAATAAGAGATCTTGGAGTGATGGTGGATAAGGATCTAAAATTTAGAGGACACATTGCCAAAATTGTGAACACAACACAACGAATTCTGGGAATGGTGCAGAGGACACTGACTTGTAAGAAGATTTTGGTTCCATTGTATAAGGCTCTGATTAGGCCACATATGGACTACTATGCACAGATTTGGTCACCTGGTTTTTAAAAGGATGAAGAGATGTTGGAGAGGGTCCAGAGGCTATTGACAAAATAGTTTCTGATCTCTCTAATTTTGTGAAGAAAGGTTGAGATGATGCAATTTGCAGAGTCTAGTGGATAGTATGAAGAGCTGTGATATGATAGAGACATGCAAGGTGGTAAGGGGTTGCTATAAGATTAAAGTTGAAGAGTTTTTCATAAAATGGTGGGAGAACAAGAGGTCATCCCTGGATGCTCTATAAGGAAGATTTGAGCAAAGGAATGAGAAGCATGTTTTTTTTTTGCATGGACAGCTGTGAATGATTGGGATGCATTGCCTGAGAGTCTCTGTAGATAATTTGAATGTTGGAAGTTTTTTCCTCACTTGGACTATAATAAATTTAGTTTAATCCTTTATCCAAGTGTAAGCAAACAAAGTTTGCACCTGAGGTATCTTCAGGACTGAGGCAACTCATGGTAAAGGCAGACCAAGCTCTTATCACTCCTTGTCTCAGTATCTCTCATAATGCAAAGCACATCTCCTTGCAGACATGTGATGCTATGCATTAAGTGAAGGGCCACTACCCAGACCGGTTTCGACCTTTATTAAGGTCTCATCAGTGGGAGCCAGACCCAGAAGTGATAATACTAAGGCAGAAGCAATGGAGAAGTCATATTTACCGATACAAGTTGCCAAAAGGTGTACCACTTTATTATTAAATTACTCTGGATTTAGAGAAAGATGGAAGTTTTTTCCCCACTTGGTTAGACTATAATAAGTTTAGTTTAATCCTTTATCCAAGTGTAAGCAAACAAAGTTTGTGCCTGAAGTATCTTCAGGACTGACGTAATGCGTGGTAAAGGCGGGATAAATTCGGATCATTTGCCTTAGCATCCCAACCACGAGTTGCCCCAGTCCTGAAAATA